>NC_085138.1:270216193-270516193 GCF_035046485.1 Aedes albopictus
AGTGATGCTGGTGATGAAGATGGTTTCGAGGATGTATTGACGTCCGGAAGAGATGGTGCCACTGGTCCCATTGACATTCCTCGGCCTATCAAGAAAACCAAAACCGGCGATGAAAACGATGATCCAAACCTTGTTGTTGATATAAGAGATGATGACGAGAATCCGGATGTTGCTTTTGATGACCCTGAGGGACGCTCTAGAAATCCTGTACGCAGAGTTAATTCTAGTCCCGAAATGAGTTCAAATTGGAAAAGTCAGTTTTTAAGTAAAATTAGCAAAGAAGGACCCACCGGAATACCGACCGAGGGCCATGACAGTTTGTTGGAAGGTGACGTTCAGCAAAAGAAAAAGAACTACAGCAAAGGCGTCAGTTGCGAAGCGATTCCAGAAGAAATTGCTGGATCTACTCCTCCCAGTGTTCCACGAAACGCTGCTCATAGTGAAATTAGTGACAATGTAACTGTCCGTGCATCAGGAAATGTTAAACACCAAGGTGATTTCCATGCGCCGGGAGCCACATTGCATCCTTCTGCGTCCCTTCCAGAATCTGCCGGACCGGAAGCATCTGCCAACGTTGTACCTCGGAAGCAACATTCAGCGGATGAAGCTTTTGCTGTTAAATCTGATGCAACCAGTTCATCGACTGAAACCATTGCCTCTTCGACTATGATGACACCAATAACTCAAACGTTATCTTCTTCATCGCTGAATTTGAAGCTCCCGATGGAGAAAGTCACTACAAAACCACCGCAATCTCCTGCTCCCCTTTCTCCAAGGCTGCTGGCGCGCAATCCTATCAACGGAAAGTTGTCCAATTCAGGCACCGCCTCTCCATCGTTCCCGGCTATGGCTGCCGGTGGAATGAGTCATGGAATGCATTCCAACGAAAACGACTTACCCAGAGGACGGTCCAAAACAATTTCTGTCGTGCGAGAGCATTACAGCCGAGACAGCCTCAAATTCAGCCGCAGCAGTCTCGCCAATGCAAGATTGCGTAACGAACAATCCGGAGCAGGAGCTGCTTCGCGTTCCGTAATCAGCCCGAGCTTTGTTTTCCTGCAACTTTATCACAGTGGACAATTCGGAACATGCGAAAAACCTGTTCTCATGGACAAAGAAGCTAGCGATAGGGCCATCACCTTGCTCGATCTGATCGCACCGTTCGAAAAGCACAAGATCGGTGTTCTCTATGTTGGCCCGGGACAGGCCGGAAGTGAAACCGAAATCCTCAAGAATCGCTACGGTAGCTTGCGGTATGCGAAATTTTTGAAAAAGCTTGGAACCTTGGTTGCAATCAAAGAGGCTAAAGAGAACAACTTCTTCATCGATTTGGAATCCAACGGCAAGGACGGCAACTTCACCTACATTTGGCAAGACGACATTGTGCAGGTAACTTTCCACGTGGCGACGCTGATGCCAAACCATAAACACGATCCCAACTGTAACGAGAAGAAGAAGCATATTGGAAATGACTTTGTAACTATCGTTTACAATGAAAGCGGAGAAGAGTACAACTTGAAAACCATCAAGGTGAGTGGTGCTATTTGAGGAATTTAGAGTAGGTCATAAGGCGCATTATCCTTTCGATTAGTTAGCTATGCTAAAAGTCGATGAAAAGTTCATTAAATACTAAATATGATGTTAAACAAGCAGTTTTAAAAAGTGATCGATTTTGCGCCGTGAAAAAAGTGCGGGGCAAGATGGGTCACCTTATAAGTAATTCACATTTTCTCAACGAAAAACGTCAAAATATAATATTTGTTCCGCATTCATATATGCTCCATATCCATACTGAGTAAGCAAGAGCTACTGGTAAACATTTTATAAATTTATTTGGAGTATAAAAAACTTTACGATTTGAGTGGTCCTGAGGCGACTTGAAAATCGATGTTTTTACTAAAAAATTATCATAATTTTATGTTATAATTTTGAGCGTTCATTCCGCTTGATTGAAGTCATTTATGAGATAGTCTTGTAATAAAAAATAAATAACTTTTGAATGCTCCAAAAATACGTTCAAAATTGAAGGTGACCCATCTTGCCCCGCGGCCGTTTATATGGAGAATATATGGAATGTATCGCATAAGAAAAATGGCAAAAAACCATTTTATTTTTTATTTCCAATGAGAGTGAATATTTTTTCAATCAATGCCCCAAACTTTTGTATATTCATGCTGGTCATCTAACAAAATTATTAACATAATCAAAACATGAGTAATGCGCCTGAAAATGGCACTGACCCATCTTGCCCCGCGACCCATCTTGCCCCGCCCCATCCTAATACTTCTTCAAACCTATGTGCGATTTAATTTTTAACGATTATTCGCACACTAAAAAAACGCCACACTAGTCGGTGCGCTGAATAGAAAACATGTTTTGCATGTAATTTATTGGTCACTATCAAATTTTTTAAGACTATTGGTATTGTGGATGTTCAAAACATGTGAATATGAAAATTTTTCTATATTAGTCAAATATTTTTGCCATACAACAGGTTTCCTCCAATATGAATGGTAATATTTAATATGTAATGGTAATATGTAATTTCAATGCTTTAACAGGGTCAATTCGCGTATGCTTGCGTGGTCATCGAGCCAATGGAGCTTGAGAGCAACCGGGTATTCGTGCTCGCCCGAGACGAAATAGCCCAGCACGTGTGCAGTAAGCCGAAAATTGTTTCAGATTCAAGCGCACCACTATTGGCTCGTCAAATGGCGCTACATGCTAATGTGAGTTACCTTTACATTCCTATTCAACATCTGTGGAAGCATTTCAGACCTTTTGTATAATCCTTTTTAGCTGGCCTCTCTAGTGTCGCAATCGTTGAAGATTAAAAACCAAAACCCCTACGCATCCAATTGGCTGGAACGATTGCGTAAGATAAAGAACATTCGGGCCAAAGCGGCCAACCACTCGGATCAATTGCAGGAACAATCCGGCGCCGGTGGAGGAACTCGAAGTGCTGGCGGAAGTATTGGATCAGCTCAGGATCTCAGCACGACTTCAACCACCCGTGGCGATGATTTCACGCAATATACTCAGTAGGGTAAGTCAATATTGCTATGGATTATGTGTTGGATTAATTATTACACAATAGGTACTACCATTTCAAAATTGCTACTATCTACTATTGAAGCGAAGTTTAAAATATCTGCCTGACGCTTTAGATGTTAATATCTTGAAGCGTTATCATCGAAAATTTAAAAAAATCGAAAGATTCAAATAAACTACCAACAATATACTGTTATAAAAAAAAGACCTTTGTGAAGATTTCTTCCGAAATGTCCTTTTAAGGCGTTTTAGCCACGGGCAGGGTGCTCCCTATTTCATCCTACTCAGTAGTAGACGAGAAGCGATCGAGCACACACGTTTGGCTTGGCTTGGCTCTGTTCGTCGGATTACTTTGGTTAGTGGTCAAGGTCATTGCATTGGAATGGAAGCTCGTACAATGAACGGATTTGAATGGACTTTTACCCCCGGAACAGGTGATCCGTCCGTAGTGCTATTCTAAGCCGGCAGCTACACGGCCATAGAGGCATAGTGAGAGTTAATAGAACTAGTTTGAATGTGGGTGATCTCTTGCGGCTGTAAAAGAAGGCTGAATAATGTTAATTAATGTAACCTTTTATTTCTAGATTTAATCGAATGTCAGGACTAGCTATTTTTCTATAATAACAGCAATAACTCTACAAAACTCGTAAAAAACTCAATGCTTCTCTTGAAATCTGGAAGAAACCCAAAATTGGGTTCAACATATTTATAGAGCTTATGAAATCTTTTAGAATAATTTTCTAATTCAATTCTTATCATACTGTTTTTTTTTATTTGACAAATTAATCTATTGAGAATTATTGTTCGATGGGCCAAAGGTCATTATTTTTCGTAATTCATGCCACGGGCCGTACGTTGGGCAGCCCTGGGCTACACGATCGATCAACTCGCTGAGACTTGTGCTATGTTTGATCACTTGTGACAAACAGTGCAGCTATCGTAGCAAGTTGATCGTTAGCCACTCGAGGTTTCACCAACCGTTTGCCTGGTATTAGGCACCCCAACATCCAATTCGCAATGGGAAAAAATAGGTATAAAACGCGACCATATTCAATACCTCTGCTTGGAGTGAATGGATTCGAATGAATCTCTGACAGAAACTGCAAAAATCTCAGCTTCAGATAAGGAGGGTGTCATTCACCGCACGATGCTGGAAATCAGTGTAGCGGGTGAACCAAATCTCTGCAAATGTAATTGTATAATTTTACACTATTGTTTAAGTTGAAATCGAATAAATAAATTGAATTGAATATATGTACCCCATTTTCTCTTTTTCACCTTTTTGGAAAAATCTATAGAGTGCAAAATAAATGATTTATTTAATTCGTGTTTGTGTAAAAACTTCCGTAGTATGTGAGCATTAGCATTAGCATTAGCATTAAGCGAGTCGCACAAATTCGTAGGTGGTACAGTCCTAGTGTTAGCCGCAACAGCTCCTCGTATGGAACACCCTGTAGCGAGCCAATGTGAGCCACTACCTAGACCCAACGAACTGTCACGAACGACGGTCGATGGTCGGTACTGTCATGAATGAGGGTCGACGATGACAAACGAAATTGAAGTCAAAGTAATAAGTAATCGTGAATTGGAAAATCTTGTTTTGCTAAATAGTGGATTATTGTGAATTATCAAGGTAGCCTTATTAGAGTATAATAGAGTGTAGATTTTATTTCAATCATGTCTTTATTTGTAGTATTCGAAATACAGTTTGAATTTCTCTGTGCGAATTGATTGTGAGTGAACTATATAGGAGACTAAAATGTAAGTCATAAGATTAGGGAGCTAATAATATCCAACTAATAAAAACATTACTTACAGCTTGAGCTGAACATACTCGAAACAACGAGTTTCTGCTTCGAGACCTCCGAAATATCTCTTCGCAACAGAATCTCAAGATTTTACCACGAGAAAGATGGACCTCCAGTCTAACGTGCGACAGACTCGGTCACGGACCAGGGCAATCCAGCAGGAGAATGCTAACCCCACTCCACCGGGTGACGAAGATGAGTTGTCGCAGCAGTCGTCGGAGGATTTATTCGTTCCTTCGGTAATAGATAGTGACGGAGGTGAGTTACGTGGCTGTGTCGGTTGTGATCGGCCGAATAACTCGGAAAAGTACATGGTACAGTGTCAGAAGTGTGCTCTGTGGTACCACTTTTCATGTGCTAACGTTAGCACGACAACGGTACGTACGACGAAGTTTGTATGTACCAAATGCGTTCCTAGTGGTGATTCCCTTGTACCGGAGCAGACACCGAGTATTATGAGTGGGATTTTGAGCTCGTCTAGTGCACGCCGGGCAAGAATCGATCGGGAATTGAAGCGCTTGGAAGAGGAGAAAAGGCTCATGGAAGATTTGAGTCGGCAGAGAATCGAAATGGAGCGAGCTCTGCAGGAACGGGAACTTCGAGAAAAGTTGGATCGCGAGAAACAATTCATCGCTCGCAAGCATGAGTTGTTGAGCCAGCAGGATGGAGAAGAAGGGAGTGTGCGGAGCGTACAGAGTAGCCAGAGAAGTGTGCAACGCACGGTAGACTGGATCAGGCAGACCGAAGCAGCCAAAAGCTCCGGTCAGGTTGGCGTAGAAAATACAATTACGTCGATCGCTACGATTTCGGACCTACCAGACGACGCACCGGCAGCCAATCCGCAGGTTGTACAACACTCTTCAACACCACTGAAGGCTACAGCATCCAAAGTTTCTCAGGTCATCGGGGAAAACCGACCGTGTGCCGGATCAGAGGTGAAGTCGATCCCTCGCACATTGGGGAGCATCACGATTGGAGACGAATCAGAGGATTCTCTCGAAGGTGCAGTCGGGGCGGATGCGGATAATCGAGATGAACAGTCGTCCGATTTGCCGTTAGTTGACCTGCAACCCTATACCGATCTATTGAAGGTCGAAGAAGTAGCACCAGCTGGCGCAATCCCGAAAATAAATCGTTTCGGGGCCCACTGCTACAAACGCTGGAGTGCCGAAACCGGCGAGCTTCGAAGGCAGAATGCACAACAAATGGAAGCGGAACACCGAGTGATCCAGGAGCTTGTGGCGAAACATCGAGTGGACGTTGACATGAGAAGGAAAAGGGAAGTCGAGCTGGTGCACCAGATCAAAAGCCTTCAGTTGCAACATTCCAACGAGCTGAAGCTAGTGCGGCAATCAGAGGATAATTTGCGTTGTCAACTCAGACAGTGGGATCGTGAACGAGCGGATATGAAGTCACAAATTGAAGACCAGGAGAAACGGCTGAACGAAGAGCGGAAGCAGGCGCGCCTTTCGGAGGAAGATTTGCGCGGCCAGCTCATCGAACGAACCAAGGAATGTGAAGCGCTTCGACTTCAAATGGTGGAACTGGAGAGCGAATTGCAGTGTCTGCGTGAGACAGAACTGCAACTGCAGTCCCAAATCGAAGCGGGACGTCAGCGAGAGTACGAAGCCATTCGTCTGCGGAATGTAGCAGAGAAGGAATATTGGGATCTACATGATGAGGTACAAGAGATTATAAATCGAGAGAAAGATCGCGCGACAAACGATCATTGTTCTTCTCCGTTGCCTCCTCCTCCGGTGTCGTGGGTTGAGCCCTTGGATACGTCTCACAGAGGTGATTTCAATCTTTGCGATGTAGATGGTTCCCCTTTTCCTCCTCCTCCACCACCTATAGCGGTCGACGTTGAATTATCCAACAGTCAGCGGAATTCAATGGCGCACCATGGATCCTCTGGTTGGGAAACGAACAATCCACCTTCAGTTCCCTTCGCTTCGAATCTCTATACTTCCGCACCAACTATCCATCCGCACACGTATTCTCAGGCATTGCGATCGTCTTTTCCAGGTGATCAGCTTGGACCATCGTCGCAACAATTAGCGGCAAGGCAGGTGGTGACTAAAGAGCTTCCCATTTTCTCTGGTGATCCGATCGATTGGCCGCTGTTCATTAGCAGCTACCGGCATTCCACGGACACTTGCGGGTATACCAATTCCGAGAATCTTCTCCGCCTACAACGAAGTCTGAAGGGAAGTGCGAAGGATTCCGTCAGTAGCTTCCTACTCCACCCTTCTACCGTGCCCCAGGTTGTGTCCACCCTTCAGCAACTGTATGGGCGCCCGGAACAGATCGTCAACAACATGATCGCCAAGGTTCGCGCAACACCTCCACCAAAACCAGACCGGTTGGAGACTCTTGTTAGCTTCGGTCTAGTGGTCCAGAACCTCTGCGGGCACTTGAAGGCGGTTGGTTTAGAAAGACATTTGGCAAACCCGATCCTTCTTCAAGAGCTGGTTGACAAGCTACCGGCGACGGTGAAGTTCAGTTGGGCTCTCTATCAGGAGCAAGTTCCGGTGGTAGATTTGAATGTCTTCAGCGAATACATGGCGAAAATTTCCTCGGCGGCGAGCGGTGTTACTCCGCTTGTCAGCATCCCGCAGAAAGCAGTGAAGGACGAACGAAGTCGGCAGAAGGAGCGCTCCTTCGTGAACGCACACGTCTCAGCGAACCAACCGAAAGGCAGCCGACGAGAAGAAACAGAGAAAGCTGCAACGAGCAGTGGAAAGCAGATTGAGAGGGAGATCAGCAAGAGCAGTGGTAAATTGTGCCCAGTATGCAACGCTGAGAACCACCAAATCGAGAACTGCTCTTCCTTCAAGCGACTGGATTTGGATGGCAGATGGAAGGCAGTGAAAGTGCATAAACTTTGTGCTCGTTGCCTAACATCTCATGCTCGTTGGCCATGCAGAGGTGAACTCTGTGGAATCAACGACTGCCCTAAGCGACATCACCGGCTGCTTCATTTTGAGCCGCCATCGGAGACGAAGGCTACGAATGCTGTTGTAACAGTTCATCGTCAACTATCCTCCTCGACGCTCTTCCGTATTCTTCCGGTTACCTTGTTTGGGAAATCTGGTCGGGTCAACACGTTCGCGTTCCTCGACGATGGATCATCGGTTACGCTCATTGAACGATCGATAACAGACGCTCTTGGGGTCAATGGAGAGATGGAAACGTTGCACATCGAATGGACCGGGGGCATCAACAAGACGATTACGGGTGCGGAAGTAGTTGAGATGGAAATATGCGAAGCCGGCGGAAGCAAGCGATACAAATTATCCGATGTGTACACCGTAGATAATCTTGGCCTACCGACACAGACGATGGACTATTCAGAGCTGGCAGCAAGGTACGCGCACCTCAATAAACTACCGGTGAAGAGCTTCAAATCCGCGGTACCTGGAATCCTGATTGGTCAGAGCAACTCTCATCTCCTAGCAACTCTGAAACTGCGAGAGGGAAAACTGAACGAGCCTATAGCTACGAAGACAAGAATTGGATGGGCAGTATGCGGCAGTTTGCGGAAACCTCAAATGAATTCGATGCATTGCCAGTTGCACATCGCGGAGCCAACGGTCGTTGATCTGCACGAGTTCGTTCGCCGTTTCTTCGACATCGAGAGCATGGGAATAGCGGTTGTACCAGCTGTGAAAGGAGCAGAAGAACAACGGGCACTGGAAATCCTAAAATCCACAACACGACGATTGAGCGGCGAGAAGTTCGAGACGGGACTGTTGTGGAAACATGACTACGTGGAGATGCCGAACAGTTGGCCGATGGCAGAACATCGATTCAGGTGCCTGGAAAAACGTTTAACCAAGAAACCGGAGTTGTATGAAAGCGTTCGACAGCAAATTGCGGATTTTATAAGCAAGGGGTATATCCACGTAGCGACAGCGGAAGAAGTTGAAGGATTCGACCTCCGGCGCACATGGTTTTTACCGATTGGAGTTGTCTTGAATGAGAAGAAGCCAGGGAAGATTAGAGTCATCTGGGATGCGGCAGCGAAGGTTGACGGCGTTTCATTGAACTCGATGTTATTGAAGGGACCCGATCTTCTTACGCCGTTGTTGTCCGTTTCTGCTGATATCAAGGAGATGTTTCTGCAAATCGCAATTCGTCAGCAAGATCGTAGCGCTTTGTTGTTTCCGTACCGGGATTCCCCTGAACTTCCGATGAAAATCATGGTTTCTGACGTGGCAATTTTTGGTGCGGCTTGCTCACCAGCTCATTCGCAATACATAAAAAATGTGAACGCGCAAGAGCAAGAACATGAGCTACCCCGTGGAGCTGCGGCAGTCATCAAAAGGCACTACGTGGACGACTACGTAGATAGTTTCGACACTGCGGAAGAAGCGTGTGAAGTAGCGAGAGAAGTGATCGAGGTGCACGAGCGGGCTGGATTCTACATTCGGAATTGGATGTCAAGTGACAAGAACGTGTTAGAGAAGCTTGGAGAAGTAGACCGGAAACCGCCGAAGGACATGTTACCGGAGAAGGAAGGATTCGAGCGAGTGTTGGGCATGGCCTGGTTACAAGAAGATGACGTCTTTTTATTTTCGCTGCAATCTTGTGATAAAGTACGAAGCCTGCTAGAAAGTGATCAAGCTCCTACGAAAAGAGAAATGCTGCGACTGGTCATGAGTATATATGATCCCTTAGGACTGGTGGCATCGTTTGTAATCCAAGGAAAGATTCTAATACAAGAAGTCTGGCGAACCGAGACCGATTGGGACAGCCGAATTCCAAACGAACTTGCTGCAACTTGGTCGCAGTGGATAGCTGTACTGAAGAAGCTGGGTGAATTGCGTATACCTCGGTGCTATTTCCCGGGGTATGAGCCGAAAAGCCTTGAAACCATAGAGCTACACGTGTTCGTCGATGCAAGCGCTCAAGCCTTCGCAGCAGTAGCATACTTTCGAATCATTGATCGAGGCCAGATCAGGGTAACACTTGTTGCTTCGAAGACGAAGGTCGCGCCGCTTCGAGGACTTTCTATTCCTCGACTGGAATTAATGGCGGCGTTGCTAGGAGCTCGGTTGCGGAAAACTATCGAGGACAACCATTCGCTGAAGGTCCAGAAAACTTACTTCTGGAGTGATTCATCTACAGTTTGTTCGTGGATCAAGTCGGATACACGACGATACCGCCAGTTTGTCGCCTTCAGGGTCGACGAGATATTGAACCTTTCATGTCTAGAAGAATGGCGATGGATTTCAACGAAAATCAACGTGGCGGATGAAGCAACGAAGTGGGGCAAAGGACCTTCATACAACATAGACAGTCGCTGGTTCCAGGGACCAGAATTTCTCTACAACAGCGAAGAACATTGGTTGAAGATTCCGGATGAAGGTATCGATGAAAGTGATAAGGAGCTACGGGAAGCGTATGTGTGCAGCCACCTAGTTAGACAACCATTGGTGAATACTGAAAGGTTTTCGCGGTTCGACAGAATGCTGCGCTCAGTGGCGTATGTTCATCACTTCGTGGATAGTCTACGGTCAGCGAAAAGGAAGGAAAAACCTGCTGATGTTATGGGGCTGACTAGTGCGGAAATTCAGAAAGCGGAAAGGACGTTATGGATGCTAGCGCAGGCGGATGCGTTTCCGGACGAAGTCGCAACCCTCAAGCAAAACTTGGAACGTTGCCGGGGAAGCCAGAAGTCAGTGGGATCGACCAGTTGTCTTGCGAAACTTTCACCATTCGCTGATGACTTCGGAGTGCTGCGAGTAGGCAATAGGGGCGCAGAAGCTCATGTACTGACCTTTGATGCTAAGTTTCCCATCATTCTGCCAAGAAATCATCGGGTCACCGAGTTGCTGCTGGATTTCTTTCATCGGAAATATGGTCATGCCAATGATGAAACCATCGTCAACGAGGTACGTCAGAAGTTCCACGTGCCACGCCTTCGAGTGGAAATACGTTTAACGAGGAAACGCTGCATGTGGTGCCGCATACACAGAGTCATGCCTGTGGCTCCAAAAATGGGACCGCTTCCAGCTGTACGGTTGGAACCAGGTGTTCGCCCTTTCACCTTTGTAGGCGTCGATCTTTTTGGTCCATATTTGGTGAAAGTCGGGCGGAGCGTAGCCAAACGATGGGTATGCCTTTTTACCTGCCTTTCGATCAGGGCAATTCATCTAGAGGTAGTTGCTAGTTTGTCCACCGATGCGTGTAAGAAGGCCATCAGAAGGTTCATAGCCCGGAGAGGTTCCCCGCTTGAAATCTACTCCGACAATGGGACCAATTTTGTAGGAGCAAGTCGGGAACTACAAGACGAAATCAAGAAGATCCACACCGATTTGGGAAGTACCTTTACAAATAGCCACACTCAGTGGCGGTTCAACCCCCCTGCTGCTCCTCACATGGGGGGCTGCTGGGAACGTATGGTTCGATCGGTAAAATCGGCACTACAAGCGGTTCCTATAGAGCGAAAACTGGATGACGAATCGTTTGCGACGGTGCTTGCCGAGGCAGAAAGTATGGTCAACTCTCGACCGTTAACGTTCATCCCTTTGGAAACGGCGGACCAGGAATCGTTGACCCCGAACCACTTTTTGTTGTTAAACTCAAATGGTGTGCGCGAACCGGTGAAGTATCCAACGGATTTAGGGACGGCGTTAAGAAGTAGCTGGAACATGGTCAAGCACACGTTGGACAACTTCTGGCGACGATGGGTGGTAGAGTATCTTCCGATCATTATTCGCCGCACGAAATGGTTCAAGGATGTACGACCGATCCAGGTAGGAGATTTGGTGCTCGTAGTCGATGAAAATGTCAGGAACAGATGGATACGTGGACGAGTCATCCGAACGATTCCGGGTAAAGATGGCGTGACACGTCAAGCGGAGATAAATACTATAGGAGGAGTTTTGAAGAGGCCCGCTACCAAGTTGGCTGTGCTGGACGTGTTGGGATCTGGTGACGCTGAACCGGAAGTTAAGGCGATACGGGGGGGAGGATGTTAGCCGCAACAGCTCCTCGTATGGAACACCCTGTAGCGAGCCAATGTGAGCCACTACCTAGACCCAACGAACTGTCACGAACGACGGTCGATGGTCGGTACTGTCATGAATGAGGGTCAACGATGACAAACGAAATTGAAGTCAAAGTAATAAGTAATCGTGAATTGGAAAATCTTGTTTTGCTAAATAGTGGATTATTGTGAATTATCAAGGTAGCCTTATTAGAGTATAATAGAGTGTAGATTTTATTTCAATCATGTCTTTATTTGTAGTATTCGAAATACAGTTTGAATTTCTCTGTGCGAATTGATTGTGAGTGAACTATATAGGAGACTAAAATGTAAGTCATAAGATTAGGGAGCTAATAATATCCAACTAATAAAAACATTACTTACAGCTTGAGCTGAACATACTCGAAACAACGAGTTTCTGCTTCGAGACCTCCGAAATATCTCTTCGCAACACCTAGACCGCTGTTATGAGGGTTGCCTCCTTCCCGTCCGAACCAAAGCACAAAAATGTGGGACTAATCTCTGACTCTTAGACAAGACTGACGCAATCCTCCAATGGTCGAGCACTGTCCTGGCCACGTCCTTGCGACTGCTGAGGAATGGGAAAGGATGGTTAGTTTTGGACACCTATGAAAAATGTAGACAACTCTACGATCTCTCAGGCCTAGGTGTCACGGGATTGTTAGGTTGTTGTTAGTGGAAGGGTAAACTCCAAAGGATACGCTTGGTCAACGTTCAGGCACACCATTGTTAGACTGCTTCGAATCAGTTGTTTGCCCAATTCATCCTGTGTCCTCGTCATCTTGGTTGGATTACTAGCTTCTTCGGTTGGTAATCTGAAATGTAATATAATATTAACATTGTACGTTAAATAAGCTACATATTAGTGATACGCTCGCCACAGTTACATATTTTTATAATATGATTTATAGCATACGATAAATTTACCTGAATCCTGCTGAAATAAAATATTAATTAGTAGTGCACTAAAACAAAATAAACTACAAAACACAAAAAAGTGAATCAAACTTTGATCTTGGAATATTTATAAATACGGTAAATATCAAGATCAAAATTTGATTTGGTAGATCTTACACCGCAACGCACCATTCTAAGGTGATCTACCCACGTTACGGGGAGAACTTCCGTAGTATGTGAGCGTCCATAAATTACGTCCCGTAAAAATTGCCCATTTTCAACCTCCCCTCTCCCCTATGTCAAATTTTTTGTATGAGACCTCTGAAATTTTTGTATGGATTGTTTGTAGGAAAAAGTGAAAAGGCCACGTGTTTTTGGGCAGTTGTGATGGGGATCTCGATCGCATGAAAGTCTCTTAAATAAAGACAAATCAATCAATCTCGATCGGGTGACATTGTTCGTGGGAAAAAGTGAAAAAGCCGCGTGTTTTTGGGTAATTGCGATGGGGATCTCGATCGGGTGGCATTTATCGTAGGAAAAAGTGAAAAAGCCGCGTGTTTGGGGCATTTGCGATGGGGATCTCGATCGGGTGGCATTGTTCCTAGGAAAAAATGAAAAAGCCACGTGTTTTTGGGCAGTTCCGATGGGGATCTCGGTCGCGTTTCATTGTTCCACGGAGCAAAATCAATGTCGTTTGAATCAACAAACACGTGTGTTGAATTGCACGCCAAGAAAACAGTTGTTTCAAAATAAACTTTTGTTGTTTCGAACCAATAATTTCAGTTTGAAACAAACTTGTAAATTATTTGTTTTTACTACCGCATGCTACGATAAAACAACAATCGAATCGGTTGAATTCGACTAACTACTTTGTTATATCTACCAAACTCTCAGTTTGTTTTTACTAAAATCTGGATTGGTTTCATTCGGCTTTCAAACTAAAATTTTGGTTTGATTTACCGCCGAGGCGGTTGGATCAAACTAACTTTGGTTGGAGGCGAAACAACAAACAAGCCAGTTTGAAATCTGGGCAAACAAACTAAATTTGTAGTTTGTTTCAGATCTTCGTTTCACTTCTCGTTGCTCGGTGACTACTCGGGAAAAAAGTAGAATTGTCTGTCGGAGTATTGTGATTGCAGGAGTACAATTATTTTTCTGAGAGTATTTTGTAAACTGAAGGTGTTGTTAGATTAATATCGATATCGACGATATCGTAGGAAAAAGTGAAAAAGCCGCGTGTTTGGGGCAGTTGCGATGGGGATCTCGATCAAATGGCATTGTTCGAAGGAAAAAGTGAAAAATGACGCGTGAAAAAGTGTAAAAGCCGCGTGTTTGGGGCAGTTGCGATGGGGATCTCGGTCGCGTTGCATTGTTCGAAAAAAAAGTGAAAAAAGCCACGTGTTTGGGGCAGTTGCGATGGGGATCTCGATCGCGTTACATTGTTCAAAGGAAGAAAGTAAAAAATGACGCGTGTTTGGGGCAGTTGCGATGGGGATCTCGACCGGGTGGCATTGTTCAGCGGAAAAAACGAAAAATGACGCTTGTTTGGGGCAGGTGCACATTGTCCTTCCTCGTGAAGTGATAAAAACGGATGCACACTTGGTAGCCAATAGTATTGCAGAAAATTTAAGAAGTCAAGGACTGGATGCGGTCATTCGACGACATGGAATTGGGTGAGATCATTCCGATTTCTTTTTCTTTACATCCTAGAAGGAGTTGGGGTAATTTCGCCAATGCTTTTTCATGAGGACTTCTGTAGTCTGTAATATCTGCAAATAAATCTTGTAGTTGTGGTGCTGGCCTAATATTGAAGCAAAAAAAATGTTAGAAGAAAATAATTGCAGTTCACCTAAATCATTGAGCAAATAAAAAATAATTGGCTTAATTACCTCAACGGCTGTCGATCACTCGAAAAAGCTATCTAAGCTTGAAAGTATATTCACCGTATACTCTAAGTTCAATACTGTGAGAAACTCGCGACTATTTTCGTGAGTCGGTCGGTTTTCTCGGTAGGGAGATGGGTACGTGAATATTGAATGCGGAATCAGAAGCGCGCGATAACTTTCGTGGCAAAGTCGGGTTTCACGGTTAAGTAAACGATCTATGCGGTGACGCGTTTAATATGTATCTAACGATCGTTACTATCGCGACCAAATGAATCATAATCGGGATGAAGACCGTGTCGTGTGTTTTCATATAACTAGTGGATCATATCACCTACCAAAGGTGGCTCCAAGATCCACGCCTTACCCTACCCTACTAAAAAATACTCCTTCCCGAGGGGATGCCTTCCCTTTCCCGATGATCGTAAGGACGTGGCCGGCGCCGTTAATGACTTGAAAATATTGAACTCACGAATTGTGCACATTGAGAGTGTGTAGCTAGTCCCAAGTACCATTCATTGGATCTCTGTGCAACTTCGATTGTTCTGGTCAATCACGGAGTAGCAACTACGATGTGTACGGTTATCTTTGCTTTGCTTGCTTGAGACCTCTGAAATTTTTGTATGGGTTGTCACCTTTTGCTGGACCCCCCCCCCCCCCCTTCCCCCTTCAAAGCGTGACGTAAATAATTTATGGACGTTTCCTATTGAATGGAGCTTGTTTAGCATATCACACGGCCTTAAAAATTGAAATATCTTCAAATAACTCCGATATCCCCTATTTCGTTGAACTTTCACAATTACCTCCGCCCGGAAACGCAATCGATAAGAGCAGGACCAACCCTATGTCAAATTGCCCATACTATGGAAGTTATTACACAAATATGAGTTAAATAAGTTTTTTGCACGCCAATCGGTAATTCTTCAGTGATGATAATTATCTCAAAAAGGCGTGTGAGAGAGAGAGAGCGGAGTAAAACGAGCTCAATACACTGATTGAATTCTGTTGTTTCAGATAAGGAGGGTGTCATTCGCCGGACGATGCTGCACGTCCGGCGAATGACACCCTCCTTATCTGAAACTACAGAATTTTTGCAGTTTGTGTCAAAAATTCATTCGAATCCATCCATTCCGAGCAGAGTTACTGAATTTATTCGCGTTTTATACCATTTTTTCCAATGTGCAATGGGCTAGTCGTAGAATTTTACGTTTGGCGAAAATATTTCACCGACAGGAGCGGGAATCGAACCCACTCTCCGAAGCTTTCGAAACGCCTCAACTACTGGCGCTGCTAATCACATGGCCACGAAGCCCACAAGCTGGAACTGAAATTTCAATATTAACAGTGAAAAGAGAGGGCGCAACGCAGGCATGGAGTAGAGGTCCTAGGTCCTAGCCTTTTGCTTAGTTAGCTTTGTTAGATACGGTACCCATGGGATTACAGACTCGGACGTCGACTTTCTTTCTTGTGCAAAAATACCAATGTTGGATGATCCACTGCCTAGTAACAGAGATTGCGGCTTGAACAACATTTATAATTCATTCAATATTGTGTATGATATAAATTAGAATATGTGCAGATTTTCTTTCAGAAAGGAACATAACGAATAAATTATTCGTACATTTTAATACCGAAAACTCGGGCCAGCTCCTGTCGTCTGTTGGCAAGGCATTGAGCACAGCACACTACGTTACTATCGCAGCAGGCTATGTTTGGCCATTCGCAACGTTTCAAAGCTTGGCTCCAATGCTGGCCTACTGGACAGGAAATGAGGCACGCTTCTCCTTTTAAACATTTGTAGAAAGATAGGCAGCTATTAGGATTTGGCAAATGAATCGGATTCATAGGATCATCTATGGTTGGGCATCCAATATCCGGACGGCAGTCTGGAACTGGGCACGGATTTGGCCAACACGGGTCAGTTGGGTCCGGGAAAGGTTCACACGGAATGGTTGGATCACAGCAAGCATAGTTGGGCCATTCACATCTTTGTAGCTTGTTACTGAAATGTTCTCCAGCACGGCACTCCATCAGACAGCGTTGGCCGTTGGAACACTTGTAGAATCTTGTGCAATCATTTTCGTGTGGCAGAAGCGTTGGATTCATAGGGTCTTCAGCAACAGGACATCTGGCGTCATCGAAACACTGCGTCACACATGGGAGACACGGGTCAGATGGACCAGGAGTAGGAGCAGGAGTAGTGGTTGTAGTAGTAGTCGTTGTAGTAGTCGTAGTACCTGGTGCCGGAGTAGGAGCTGGACATTGTTCTGGACACGGACGGCATTCGATTGTACTATCGCAGCAAGCAATATGAGGCCATTCACAACGATTGAGTGTTGTACTCCAGTGCAGTCCTGCTGGACAACTCATCTCACAGGCGTTACCTCCACTGCATTTGTAAAACTTTCCACAATCGGCATGTGGCAATTTAACAGGATTCATGGGATCTTGTGCTCCTCGACATCTGTCATCTGCATGGCACGGCCCGGGGGGGCATACTCCGCATTCTTGGGCTAATACTTGGCCAACAATGGCAAGTAGCACCACCGATTTAAACATTTTCAACAACACTATTCGTTGAAACAGCCTCACTTAGGATAGTCGATGATGGAAAATATAAAACGCTACTAAGAAGGATATCTGATCTACTGCTCGTTTTATACACACTGTTTGCTCTATGTAATTGAGCTAATCATCAATCAATCGGCTGTCAAGAACCAAAATCAAGTTCATGTTCATTGATTGTAGTGCGAAACCTAGAATGATATCATTTTCATTTTTCAAGAATGACGCTGAAATCTGATAAGTTTTTAGCTCTTCCTGGAATCAATAGGTCACTTCATGACGTAGAACGAATATTGTCTTGTATATGAGCACTACGATATGACGCTATCTTTTGAACCTTCAAAAGTTACTGAAAAAGTTCTTATCTTTGATCGTACGTTTTGGCACGATAAAAGCTACATTTCATTGTATTCTTACCTCAGCACATTTCAGCACTCAGGACTTTGAGACTGTAACCCTGTTGTCATACCAGCAAGAGGTCATCAACGAAGAAATAGGAAATTTAGTGCTTTCCTATTTATTAATTTGAAGGTTTTTTTGTATAGAAAATTTTTCCTTCCGAGTTAAACTTTAAGTTAGACTATTAAATAAAACAGCATGTGTTTTGTATAATCAACTGTTGAAAGGGAACCCCAAATCTCAGTTATGAATGTTAAAAAAAAGAAATGTATATTATATTAATTGCAATAAATGTATGTATGTATGAAATTTAGTGGTTTTGTTATCATAGTGATTTTGTATTGCTTATTCACAATTTCACATTCTAGTTTCACTTCAGCACAGCAATTGAGTGAATTAAAGCATGCTTGTTGTTAGCCGATTTAGCATCCTATTGTAACTGTCTTCGTTTGATTCTTGGTGTAATGCCCCAATTTGCATAAAGTTTGTTTCTCAGTATGGCGTTCTACACTGCCTATGATCGCATAACTGCCCCATATGAATAGGAAATCCAGCAAATATGGGACTGATATTCGATCACAGGCAGTACAGGGGATGGACAAAATTTTCTCTCCAAAAAATGGTCAACTAGCTGTAACTTTTCGAAAAGTAACATAAAAAAAATGGGCACTTATCTTTTTGATAGAAGTGGCAAGGGAAAAATATAACCTAAATCACAAACCAACCAAATTCTTCCATTTCAGTATATTTTCGGTTATAAGTTCACTATAGCAGACATAGAGTGAAACAAATTCGTCAATGAACGACAACAGTGGAAAATAGTTGTTCTAGACACAGCTGTACATACGACAAAAACAAAGTTTTATCCAAAACAGCCTGAATTTAAATTAACTGAACAAAAATAAACTATTTTGGCGTTTTATTCACCCATAGTATGGTTGTTTTGTAATTAAATAACTTCATAGGTGTACGAAATTCGTAAAAGTCGATGGCACAAATTTCCCAAATGGAGGAGAACGTGCCTCTGGAGCCGACCTACTGATGGTGTCCATACTGCCCCATGGGGGTGTCCATTCTGCCCCATGGGGGTGTCCATTCTGCCCCGTATGCTTGAAGACGGTCATGAAAAACTAACATTTTTCGAAACATTTTTTGAAGTGGAAAAATCATATTTTTTCGTGAACACTCTTATGCCATCGCTGCTAAATAGACTTTAGAAGTATACATGTATCAAAAAACTAAACTTTTTTGACATCTTAACAGGTATAGTTGGCAAAAGCCTTAGGGTGTCCATACTGCCCCGCCTCCCCCTATCTCCGGATTTAATGAACCGAATGTAATGAAATTTTGAAAATTTATTACTTATATAATGAATTTCAAAATTTTTTTGACTTACCTTAAAATCATTTACACCGAAGAAATTTATAGCAATAAGGTTATTTTTCTAATAAAACGCCAAACTAGCAAAAACTTCAACATCGCTTCAAAGTTTTTTTTTTTTCTAAAAGACAATTTAATGATAAGTCAAACATTTTTCAAAGCTCTTTATATAAGCCATGGATGCTCAAAATTTCTTTGCATTCGGTTCAATGAATCCGTAGATATAACAGAACAAAGTTGGCTATCGAATAATTACGCCTTTTATTAGAACCTTTCTAATTTCGTAAATCGTAATATCGTAATCTTCCTCAAATTTGGACCATTGATAGGCAACTAGTTGATCAACTTACAGTAAAAATTTGAGATTTGTTACAGCTAGATGATCATTTTTTGAAAAGATTATATTTTGCGTGTCCCGACTCTCGAGAACCATTTTATTCGGGTTGCTATCCGACATCCTGAAGACGTGACCTGCCCACCGTTGCCTCCCGATTTTTGCAGTGTGGACGATGGTTGGTTCTCTCAGTAGTTGATGCAGCTCGTGGTTCATTCGGATTTTCCAAGTCCCGTCTTCCATCTGCACTTCGCCGTAGATGGTACGCAACACCTTCCGTTCGAAAGCTTCAAAGGCGCGTTGGTCTTCTGCACGTAGGGACCATGCTTCGTGCCCAATGCCCATAGAGAGGACTACCGGTCCAGCGTTTTGTAGATAGTTAACTTCGTGTGACGGCGAACTTTGTTCGATCGTAAAGTTCTGCGGAGTTCAAAGTAAGCTCGATTTCCTGCCACAATGCGCCTCTGAATTTATCTGCTGGTGTCGTTGTCGGCGGTCACCAGTAAGCCCAAGTACACGAATTCCGCCTCGATTTCATCACCGTCGATAGAAATTCGGGGTGGCGAGCAGGGTGATTCCTCCCGGCAACCCTTTGCCATCATGTACTTTGTCTTCGACACATTAATGACTAATCCGATTCGCCTGGCTTCACTCTTTAGTCGGATGTACGTTTCCGCTATCGTCTCTGTTACGTCCTGGAGTTCGGGGTGGCCGAGAGACATAACTGTCTATTGCAGTGGTGCTCAGGCTGGAGGATACCGCGGGCCAAATTTGCAACTCGGGATCGACCTGCGGGCCGCATAAAACAACAATGCACAAAAACAACAATTCTAAAGCATATTTATTAAAAATCTGAACTGTTCAATTTAGATTCATAAGTTTGGTTGAGAAAAACGTTTGAGCTTCAAATTGAAATTCAAACAAACAATTTAGAAGTTGCCCCTAGAATTGCCTTGAAGCCACTTCAAGAATTTGTCAAGCAGCTTTAACAAGAATTTCTTTTGAATCGCCCCAAAAAGGTTTGCTGGATTTTCTCCTGAAAATTCTTGTGGAGTTGCTCCAGAAGGTTTTCGAGAATGAAGTTTCTTTTAGTTTTTCTAGAATTCTCTTGGAACACCTCCAAGAACTCCTCTTAGATTTGCCTCTGGAACTGCCCTGAAGTTACTTCAGGAATTCCTCATTAATCGTTTCCAAGAATTTCTCCTAGAATAGCTTTCGGATTTTTCCGAAAATTTTCCAGGAGTTTCTTGAAGATTTTTGCAAATTCTTTCCATAAGTCTCTTCTAAAGTTAATGAAATACTTCATCATTAAATTTCTTCAAAAATTAGATTTTTAACAATTGGTTCCGGAAGTTTCTTCAACATTATCTTCTAAAGTTGCTGCATAAGTTGTTTCAAATTTATTGTTCAAATTTTCTCCAGGCGTTCTAGGCATCTTTTATGTCTTGATGTAGTTGGTCCTGGAATCTTGTTTGTAGTTACTCCTGAAAATTCTCTTTTGGTTGCTCGAGGAATTTATTCTAGAGTTGTTTAAGAAATTTCTGTAAGAGGGGCACCAGAACATTTTTCTAGGAGATGCTCCTATAATTTCCATGCAGTATCGCTACAACTTTTTCATTGAGTTTCTTCAGGTTTATTTTCTCCAGAATGATTTGAGTTTCTCCATATATTTCGCTTAGAGTTGCTTAAAATTTTTCTCCAATAATGTTTCCTAAAGTTTGTCCAAAAAAGTATCCAAAAGTTTCTCCATAAGGACACAGAAGACGCTTCATGAATCTCGCCTGAGTTTTTTTTTCTTTAAGTTCGTTCAGGAGTTTCGCTTGGACAATTCAAATTGGATTCCTAAGTTTTGTTTCGAAAAATGTGTGAGTCTTATAATAGAAACTTAAACAAACAGTGAAAATTAAACAATATTAATTGTTTAATGCCAGTTGGCAACCAAGTTGAGATTTGTTGAGAATTTTGTCAAAAACTCCGTGCTTTGTGTTTTTATTTTCTTCGGAAAGGCGAAATGTGACTGCGCTTAAAAACTGCAACTAATTTTTAAATGATTCAAGATTACATTTTTAACAAACTTTCATTTGATTCGTACCACTTATAAATAACTATAAGCTGGCTTCGTGACTTAGCTGAAATGCCGAAATATTTCGGAGTTGCGATTTCAAATCATACCAGAACGGATTGTTCTTTTTGTTTATTTATCATTTAATTTGTGAAAATTGATCAGCATTTTTTTTTTGTTTGATTTCTTAATCAATTTAACGAGTTATTTCAAATAATCGTTCAAAATTTTCAATTCGTCTTAAAGTACTCCGCTACTCCGCGGGCCGCATCTTAAGGCTTGGAGGGCCGCATGCGGCCCGTGGGCCGCAGGATGAGCACCACTGGTCTATTGAACACCCTCGTCGAGCTATCGTCGAGCACGCAGAAAGGCGAAAGCATGAGAGACAATCCGGTGGTTCTCAACAGTCTCAACTTTACGAGCAATAATATCAATATCATCAGCGAAACCAAGCTTTTCCGTTCACTCGTGTTTATCCCCGCTCTCCTAAGGATCTGAGTTCGATTCTCGATCGGAGCTCAATTTTACTACATATTTTCGTACATATATCTGCAATGCGGACCATCTGTTTTTTAATGATTTCCAGAAAACATCCTGTAAGCACTTGAAATTTAAAATCTCTAGCATTATTCTTAAGAATACTTATTTTCTTTTATGTAATGACACAACAGCATCAAAATAACGTCGAAAAGTCCAGGTTTAACGAATTCCTCAGCTTATCTTCTTAACCTGCCCAAAAAATCGCGTAGTTTACTCTGACTGAACGCCGACCAATTTTAAGATTGCACAAAAATTTCCATCATATATGACATTTGAATCCTCATAATTTTACAGGTTTTTTTACCTGTTTGTATTATCATAACCCTTTATCATTTCAATATTTTATTAGAGTGGTTTATTTGTTGGTAGGTGTCATGTAGGTGATTATTTGAGATGGAAAATGAGAAAAAAATATTTTTAAAACAATTATCCGTCATTTTTTTTTGTATAGTTTGAAACCACTATTCTTTATTTACTTCTCATGGTTATCGTTTATGCGGGCGGGTTAAAATACAAACAAAAATAAGGAATAAACCTAATTTTTAAAAGTTATGACAATCGGTGATGAGTTTAGTTTATAAGGAATCGCTAATTTAGGTTTCACTCATTCTTTATTTCTATATTTCGAGTGATAACGTCAAATTTAAAGTGAATACCATTTCATCCTATTGAAGAAGTGTCCCAGTGGGCATCAGTTTATATGTTTCAAAATGGTCAGTTGGAAAATACCTACACTAAAGGCGGCTTGTGGTTGAAATTACTATTCTGAGGGTCAATTTAAATACACAATACTTCTAAATTTGTACAGACTGAGTTTCGTTTCTATTCAACGGATTAAGAGGTTATACAAGTCGGACTCGATTATCCGGGGGTTCAATTAACCGGGGGCCCGATTACAGTCACGACCCGCTGGTTGGGGGCTTAATAGTTGGGTGGCTTTTTAGTTGGGGCTCCGTTAGTTGAGCTGTCAGTCAACTAAAAAGCACCTGGATGTCATAATTTAATGTCAAACTGAAAATGACAACCAATCTGTAATTCCGAGGGGCGAGCTAATGAGTTTTTGGTTTCTTATACTTTACTGATAATCGAGAAGAATTTCTATTTCATATTTCTTAAAAAAAAACAATATGTACAATTACTTCGAAACAAATGCAAAACATCGGCAATATTTATTTTGTCGATCATTGAAAGCGTTTTGTGCTTGCATTTTGGTCCGGGTGGTTTCATAAACATCTATATTCACCGGCTTAAAATGGGTGAAAATAATTATTTCTCGCATTGGGCATATATGTATCTTGCAAAACATATCAGTTTTGCTCTAAATATAAGACAAATTGAGAAATTTTACTTTTTACTTCCAACCTAAACATGATTTAAACAAAACAATGCGCACGCCCCTTGTGCTGCTGTCACTTCATCCAACTAGCGAATCGAATTCGTTGGTTGGATGGAAGTTATGGCTCAACGAGCGGGTTCCGACTGTATCCGGGGCTCGATTATCCGGAAAAAATGGCTCGATTATCCGGGGACCTTTTTGTTTGCACAATTTAAGATGGCAATATGTCAAAAGATGTAGCAAATGTCAAATACAACACCTATAAAATATATTCAGCCTATTTGAGAATTTTTCGGCTAAATTTTTATTCTCTATAAATAGGGTTATAATCTTGCCAGTTTAAGGACTACAACATCATACAAGCTTGCTTCTATGTTTATCGAACTGTTTTTGATTGATAAATCTTAAAAATAATATAAAAAAAGTTTGGCTCGATTATCCGGAAATTCGATTATCCGGGGGAATTTTTTTCGGTGTTACCCGGATAATCGAGTCCGACCTGTATATACAGAGCCGTAGCGTGGTCCCATGGCGCTCTTGGCAAGCATTCAGATGGGAGCCCCACGACAATTGGCTTCTTTAGCGGTGTTGAGATGACTCCTGAATCTACATGTTAAACTGAGCCGAAACCCAAATTTTCATGAATTTTAGTGGTCGAGAACCTATTTAAAAATCAGTTCGAATTTTGAATGGGCTCGATTTGTCGAATCACCCCTCGTTGCATTTTGTAAGGAGCGGAGCTGTCAAGCAGTTGCCCAGCTGTCAAAATGTAATTTAAAAAATTGTCGGAAATTGATTTTAGGTACCAACATAAAGTTCTAAAAATCCTAAAAAACCATAGTGGCTCTTTCTTTAAAGGTTGGATTTTGGTGTTCAGAAGAAACAGATTTTCCCCGAATTTTTCTTTTTTCTTAGAGTATTTTTCAGTTGTTTATTTCTTCAGGAGTTTGAAACGACCTTTTTAATTTTGAATTTATATACATATATTGTTATTTAAATTTAAATTTGCTTTACCAAATAAAGTTACCAATGGCTTCTGCTGAAGTTTAATCAAAATATTTCCCAGAAAAAAGTGAATTTTCAGTAATCATTAGACGCACCATGGACATGGAAGAATGCCGGGAAAATTTCCTGTAGAACTCTCTTTATAAGTTTTTTGTTGGAATATCCAGAAGCATTCCTGCTGGAATAACTGAATGAACTTCTGAAACTCTGGAAGTGTTCCTGCAGAAATATTCGGAGGAATACCTGATGAAAACCCGGGAAACATTTCAGCAAGAATTTTCAATTCATGGAAATCCTAAAACAGTCTGTGAAGAATTGCCTGTAAGAATTTGTGGAGACCCACTGGAAATGTTTTTGAAAGAATTTTTGAAGTAACTCCTGATAAAAAAAACTTAAGGATTCTCTGGAGGATATTCTAAAAATCCCCAGAAGGTTTTACGAAGAAATCCCTAGAGGAATTTCTGAAGAAATCCATGTAAGCCATTCAAAAAAAAAACCTTTGGAGAAATTTTGAATGAAATCAATAGCGGATTTTCTAACGAATACCTGGGGAAATTTATGAAAAAAAAAATCCAAGATCATGATTTTCTGGAGGAGTTTATTGCAAAACTCGTGGTTTTATAGAGGGACTCCAGCAGAAAATTTATGGAGAAATCTTTAGTGAAAATGGAATAATTTTGGAAGAAAACAATGGTAGATTTTCTAAGCGATATGAGAAATTTCTTCTCATAGGCATTTCAGAAAAAAAAATCCTGGGTGGGATTTATAAACTGCCCATATTCGCATAGTCGATGTAACCACCATTGACAATTTCAGCATACGCAAGCCAATATCTAACGCCTGTGCATATTTATGACCAATTTTCTTCAATAGGGTACAAGATCTAACCATTATTTAGGTGTCAATATGGAAACAATCTTAAACTTCGTTTCATTCATACTCTAAATTTCAAAAGTGTATTGAAAACTACAGTAGCGCTTACATCGACTATGCGAATATGGGCAGTAAAGGAATCTCTAAAGGATTTTCTGTGGATTTTCTTTAGGAAGAAAGGAAAAAAATGTGAAATAGAAGTATGGAGAAATAGAAGCTTAAACCTCCAGAAAATTTATAGAATCTGTGGAGAAATTTCTAAAGGTATCTTGAAGAAAATTTCCAAATTTATCCACGAAAGATTTTTTTTATGGAAACTATGGAAGTTTATCTAATAAAATCCTTAGAAAAATATTAGAAGAAAACCTTAAACCAATTTCTGAAAAAAAATCTAGCCCAAGTAACACAATTTGTTATATAAAAGTTTAAAATTCACATTTCAGACATGGTCAGGTGTTTTTTTCTTGTAGTTTTGACTTAATATCAAGCACTTATATAATCAAAACAGCGCAAAAAATGGCGGCTTATAAAACATCTTTCGAGTTAGATAAGATGTATCCTAAGACACGTGTACAACTAATAATGACGTTCTAACTTAACCCTCATATATTGATAAGGTATTATCAAGTCAACTTTTACTAACTCAAGCTTGCAAAATTCACTTATAATACATTCCAATTTTTAAATTGAAATATAGCTATTTTAATTATATCTAGCTAGCAGGAAACACTTATAATACACATCACATCCATATGGATATAAAACTAAGTTTTTGTCAATTATATAACTTGTTGGTACCATTTATAGTACAAGTAAAAAAGACTCCGCACTGGATGTTAGGCATAGTAGCAGACGCGAAAACGAAAATAACAAAAAAGATATAATAAATAAATGATTCAATTTGTTTACCTGCTTATGCATCCCGAAAAAGATTTGCTGGTAATCAAGTCAAACATCATATTTTGAATAACAAATTATATAATGGGTTACACTCATTGATGATCAGGCTGTTTTACATGCGGTTCAAGATTTGCGGTGAACATTCTGATTTTACTTTCTTATTTTCCATGCGCCATTTTTAGTTGGGTAAAATAATGTATCATAAACAAATCAAATTTATGAGATTATTTTGAAATCCTCATGAATTCCCTGGAATCAATCCGTGAAGGAAATCAATCGCCGTCACACAGTCCACGAGATTGCGCGTATAAATTGGTGCTCTCAAAGAGACCAGCAGCTCGGCGCAATGGATTACGACGTACCTTATTGCACCTCTGATATAAGATTTTGGTTAAGATCAAACCAGGGGTCGATTACGTTCATTATAGGCCAGATATCAGCAGTGCCGGAACGATTCTTAGGCAGAATGACGATTAACGCCTTCGTGTGAACAGCACCGGATTGAAAAAAAATAGCGAATCTACTTTTCCTAGAGAGTATAAGAAGAGTGCGGTGGTAATTGGTAGATGTTGACCATTTTGTGGAAGAGGTTTTCAATCAACAGTGTTGATTCAGCACGGACTTAACGTGGACCAGTAGGCAGTAGATTCAACTTCAACGAAAGCTTTTTTTCCTGGGAACTGGGCCAGGAATAAAGCATTCTTCCCAGTTGGATGTCAAATGGCACTCCAGCATACTCGCTGAGAGTTTCTATGAGAATAACTGCGACCAAGACTGCGACATTATTATCTTGACGCATACTAATGTGTAAACGTAAACATAAGTCAAGACATATATTACGATTGCTAATGTGATTGATGCTCTAATAAGGTCATAGAGTAGTAGAAATAACACACTTCATACTTGGGAAAGCAAATGATTGTTTTTTTGAGGTTAGTCAACAGTCACCACCTGAGAGAGAGGAGACAGCTGGCTTCGATTGCGTGCTACCTAATGTCAAGGAGGACCTGTCACAAACTGTCACCGAAAACCGAGCTAAAATTGCACATTGGTGGTGCGTAGTGGCCAAATATCCAAAAGATTTTTTTAAAATATGGCTCCGTTTGTTGTGATCGCATATGTTAAAATAATGATGGTTAGTTTCCCTCAATCAGCGCAAAGAATCAATTAATTTTCCATGCTTTGTCGCAGCGAACTCAATATGCAAATCATTTTTGACTAACAATATATTTTCAAACCATTGTGCGGCGCACAAAATTGTAAAAAGAAGTAAGAAGAAGAAATGTAAACATCGTGGCTGCCAGTGAGCTGTCTCCTCTCTCTCAGGTCACCACAAATAGAGCTTTATTACAGCATAAGATGTATTTCCATCCACTTATATAACATTAATAAAACAAAATTCGATAATTTCATTTTGAAAGATGTTTTCTGTGTTACTTGGGAGGTAACTTCTGAGCTAATTTTTTTTATGGTGAGAAGGTCAATTCTCCGTTTTTGCAATAAAATGGTAGAAAAAGCGTGGGTATTATTATTCCAAGCCAAATTGTGTGCTGTTTGAGCAAAACTTTGGGTAACTGTATTGTTGATTTCTCCATTTCTTGCAACTTAAACAACACAGTTACTCCAAGTTTTGCTCAAACAGCATCAGATTAGGCAAGGAATCATATTACCCACGCTTTATTAATCATTTTATTGCAAAAATGGAGAATTGATCTTCTCATCATACAAACTCATTACTACAATTCTAGTACTTCACCGAACGTGCCCCATTCCATAAAACTTTGAAGGGTTTTTGCAGTCTCAATGTTCAACCAAATGAGCTCAAATTTTAGGAGAAGGCATATATGCTATATATGCTATATGCTACATATAGAATCTGGTTACGAATCGAATAAGCGGTGTGGAGTAAAAACGATTTTTTGAACCACGCTAATTAATATATTGTTGATAATCACTCAAAATTTCATTCATTTCGGTTCACTGGTCTTCGAGATATGACCGTTCAAAAATTAGTTGTTTAAAAAATAGTGTTTCACGAGAATAGTTTTAGCTTCGCGAAAGATTAATCGATCAAGCTCAAATTTGTACCAATGATGCACATATAATAGCTTGAGAAACATTCAAAATTTGAGAATTTTTTAACACTCTATGAAAAGTTACAGCATGTTGAACTTTTTTGTGAGAGAAAAAGAAGTCGTCTATCCCAAACATTTTGGCCACCCCCTGTATGACATGCTGCTAGCAGTTCCCAACGATGATATAAGACAGGTTTCAGTACTATTGCCATAAATATTTCAGTTAATTCAAATCGACCATTTCAAATTTATTTCACTACCCAACTCAAAAATTTTCTGAAGTCATTTTTTTAGAGATAACACTAGATCTCGACGTTTCATGCATTTCGATAACATTTGGCATAAAAAACGATTTTGAAATTTTCATGTATCCTTGGGACTTTTTTCGTGTTTCAAACAGCCAAACTTTGACCGATTTGGTCAACTCCTCAACGAAGTCCGAGTGAACTGAAATCTTGCATTATGCCTTTCTTTAAAAGACAAAAGTTTTGAGCGCTACCCGTAGGTGCATTTTTACATACTAAATCCCTGTTGATCACTTTCCAAAGTAGTCCGTCAACGTAGACGTATTACTGTCCTTTCCGGTACATTTTTAACAGTCTCCCTGTAGGTTTGCTGATTTCATTATTTTTTCGGCGATTTCTTTGATTCCACCGTAAATCTGTAATTTTAATCAAGTTTTCGGTAATTTTTCCACCGAATTGAATTTATCATCTCACCTAACAAAAAATAAGCTACAAATCTAGTACTTCACCAACTGTGCCCAACAGAATCAGTTAAACGAAATAAAATAAAATTGGTCCACTATTTTGGACTCTCAAGGTTTGTCTAAGTATTTTAAGAAGTTGATGTTAAATTCTAACATGATATTTGGAATATTCTCATCGTAACTTAATACAATAGAATAGACCAGAATACTTGCGCCAAGACTTGCGCGAAACCATTAATGTTGATAATTCCACTCTGAAATGTGTCAAATTAGTACCACGTAACAAAAATGTCAACTAACTATCATTTGTATCGTTTAAGTTATCTGTCTCTGAAGATTTAGTATCTGTAATTAGCGATCCATTTTATTGACCTGAAGGTGTAGAAGTGCGTGAATTTCAGCCAAAAAACGGGATTATCCAGAACCGTGTAGCTTCGATACGAATAGCGTGAGTACCACTAAAACCAATGTAGCATACATTCCTATATCTTCTTTACATGCTGTTTCTTTGCCTGATTCCCAAATCAATGAATCAATTTATGAAGTCAAGAGTAAGTTGCATTACTTAGATTACGATAAACTCAAACACGTATTCGCAAAACATTTTAATATTTTTTAAAAATTGGGCTCCATAATGCGCGTATTCTTACTAGCAATATTAAAAATTATCGTGCTTTAATAGAAAATTCAAATTTGAATGTTTTGGCGATTGTAGAAACTTGGCTAAAGCGATCCCACACGAACATGTCAGTTGGGCTCGAGGGTTATGCAATTGTACGATCTGATCGACATAACAAAAAGAAAACTAGAGGTGGAGGTGTTGCGTTTTATTTGAAAAAGAACGTAAAATACTCTATTATTGCCAAACCAGACGGTGAATCGGAAATTGATTATTTGTTCATAAAGTTAAAACAAGCTAACTTAGTGTGTGGCGTTGTATACTCAACTAACAATCACTCATTTAACAGGCGCCATTATGACGAATTAATTCAACATAATGCTGAATAACACTTGAATTATTTTCACGTACAACCTATATTCGGGTTTTGTTCACACAAATTTGAAGAAGTTATAAAGCATCATGTTGTGCACCAACTTAATTTTTTGTTGTTCAAAGCGTTTTACAAATGTACAAGAAAGTTGTTATTAAGCTTTGGCAAAAATGACTGAAAATAAATAAAATGCAAAAATGTTGAACTCTCACGAGAGTAATTATTTGCAATCTTATTGAGAACACCTATTATGAAATAAGAATGACATATAAAATTACCTAAATTCGGATTAGAACTCGAGACCTGTCGATTGCCAGCCGCATGCCTTCCTATCTGCGCCATCCTAGAGATGGTGAAATGCAACGCCCAAAGCAAAACATAATCTTCCCATGACTCAATAATGATCACTCCTGAACTTGTGTTCAGCAGTGGTGAATTAGCACAGCACGAAGTAATCAACTGAACAACGCCTTATACTTCAACAGCTGTTCAGCCCAAAACACGTGTTTTCCATTCTGATTTCGCTGTCAGTATTTTTATCGCACGGTGAGAAAACTTGTATCGAATGCGGCCAAAAAGTGTTGGTCCTTATTGAAGATATTGTTTCCAGACGAACTAATTGCGATATGAATATGTTTTTATTTTTATTATTCAATATCGATCTTTAAAAATGTATGACAATATGTGGTGCGGTATGGTCTTGGATATGGTGCTTTCACATCATCTGTTCAGGTAATCTACTCATGCTCAGTCGAAGATCCGTTAAGCATTTTTTTTATTTATGCTTTTGTCATGGAATCTTGATATTATGTTCAATAAAAAGTGCATAAGGATGTTTAGGGATACTTGAAATGTGTCGATTTCTGAATGCTGTTTGATTATCTAGGTGACTGTGGGAACAATATTCAGTAAACATGACAGCACTGAAATGACGTCGATCCAAGCGTCTCGTACAATCGAACTGCTGCGGAAGATAAAAAATATAATAATCAAGGTACAAGATATCTTGTCACAGACTAATAAATAAATGCCTCATTTTTACGTTGATTACGTCTCTTGGCACTCAATGTTAAACTATAAAATTCTATTCTGTTTCATTTTATGTGATTCGTTTAAAATTTTGGTTCTTTAATAACTTGGTTGTCTAAACAGTTTTAGCCATGTTTTATCCCATAATCCGAACAAAGTTCCGAGTCAAACTATGACGGGCTGAAGGCGTTTATTTGACAAGTGAAAAGGACATTGTTCAGGAGCATATGATTATCGATACATCAGCTTAATAAGATGCAAACAAATGTTTTGTTAAACTCTTTTGTTAAGGAATCAATGCTTTTCGAATAATTTTTTTGTTAAACTTTTGAAAAGTGCTCTAATTTATCATTGTTGATACCGATGAGCAGGGCCGGATCTAAGGGGGCGGGGGGGGGGGCGGGCCCCCACATTTTTGGGGCCCCCACAAAAACCTTTTTTGCTTGCTAACATTAGCTTTATTTTTCATATTGCTCAAGTACTGTTCGAAAATAAGGAAAAACATTTTTGGTCATCTCTCAGAAGGGCCTCCACATCCGCTTGGGCCCCGGGCCCTCACAATCCTTAATCCGGGCCTGCCGATGAGGAAAGTCGAACATTGACTATTTTCTCAATTGAAAAATCATTTTAACAGTAATGTGTAGAGCATAATTTTAGTTCAGCTATCATTACCATTATTAAGCAACAATTCAGCAAGCTTCCTTGTTTGTGACTTGCAATTGTTAGTTGGGTATAAGCCTCCTGATATTAATGATTCTAAATTGGACCAGATCTTCAAGCTTCTGTCTGAACTTTCTTCTACTGAGCCAAATATTTTAATTATGGGTGATTTTAATATAAATCTTAAAGCTGAATCATATAAAACTCGACAGCTTCATGATCACCTGAGTGCTTTATCGTTCAAACTGATAGTAACTAACTCCACTTGTCACAAATCTGATTCTTCGTCTACTATTGATATTTTTTCTGGGAATTGCACTAGTAATGTGAATAACGTGTATCAATCTTCCGTAGGTGGATTTAGTGATCATGACTTGATCTGTCTTGATTACAAATTCAAGAATCCCAAAGCTTCCCATGTTTATTGGACACGCGAATATCATAAAATTGAAATTGTCTCATTCACATCAGACCTCCGTAGAACTGCCCTTAATAATGTTTTCAATTGTGCCAGCACCAATGAAAAACTTCGCTGTTTTAATGATTTATTTTTAGAAATTTTGATCGATATGCTCCACTTAAAAGGAAAATAATAACCAACCCGAATAGCCCTTGGATTGATAATCACATTAAGCGACTATTCAAAAACCGATCAGATGCATACGAATGCTGAAAGCGAGATAGAAATAATCCTCAGAAATGGAAAAACTTTACATGTCTCAGAAATCTTGCCAACCGCGAAGTAAAACGTACTAAGCGAGAATTTTTTGCCTCTAAACTCAGTGCCGATCTTCCAGCACAGCAATTATGGAAAAACATAAAGCGGCTGGGATTGAAGCAAAACAACACAACTGCAGGCGGTGGCGATATATGTGCCGATTCCCTAAATACATTTTTCGTTTCACACAATGTTCCCATTTCCTTTAATCTAAATTAAGTTTCTTCAGACTGCGAGTCCAATTTTTCATTCCGGTGTGTAACTTCTGATGAAGTACTTACAGAATTCACTTCCACTTCATGTGATGCAATTGGTAATGACAATATTCCATTAAACATTCTGAAGTCGTCCTTGTGTGTCATTCTTCCTCATATTACAGATATATTCAACTGCTGTATCACAACTTCTAAGTTCCCCACTGACTGGAAAATTGCTAAAGTCATTCCCATTGGAAAGATCGACAATCCCACTACAGAAAAAGATTATCGTCCAATTAGTATTCTTAGCGCCATCTCAAAAGTATTTGAATCAATTCTCTCAAATCAACTCAACGAGTATTTAGTCCAGAAAAAACTTCTATGTCCTTTACAGTCTGGTTATCGTAAAGCATGCAGCACTGCTACTGCCTTGATAAAGATTGAAAATGATATTAGGGAAGCCCTAGATAAGAAAATGTTTACTATTATGGCCTTTCTGGACTTCAGCAAAGCTTTCGATACAATTGATCACCATTTATTGTGTAACAAGCTAAGGAATAATTTTCATTTTTCTGTTAAACTTTTACACTCTTATTTGGAAAACCGTGTTCAATACGTAGAATTTGACAAGCAAAAATCCGGTACGATCCAAGTACCTAACGGTACCACAAGGATCTATTCTCGGACCACTTCTCTTTTTAATGTAGATAAATGATTTACCGCGTTGTCTATAATTCTGTAAATTTCATCTATATGCAGATGACTGCCAACTTTACATCTCTGGAAAGCCTGACGACATTGTTGGTATCGTAGAACAAATTAATTCTGATGTTCGTAGCATCTTAAGATGGTGCGCGCAAAATGGATTGTCTTTAAATGCGAAGACGTTCAACATTGGCTGATATTCCACAAATCAAAGTTGGAAATGAACTGATTGAATACACAAAAGTAGTTAAAAACCTTGGTCTTCTGATGGATTCTAATTTAAACTGGAACAGCCAAGTCACTTCTGTTTGCAGTAAAATTTATAATGCTTTTCATTCTCTTGTAACATTACGACATTTTACTCCACAACATATTAGACTTCAGCTTGCTAGATCATTGATTGTTCCCTTGTTCGACTACTGTGACGTTTTGTTTGGACTTGTCTCTAAGCAAAACCTAAAGAAATTAAATCTCGCATACCAGATATGTATGCAATTTGAAAAAGTATGACCATATTTCGAATTACAAAAATGCTATACTTGGATGTAGCTTAACGGACCACTTTAAATTTAGATTATGCATTCAAATTTTTAAACAATCCTCCACCTTATTTAGAGAGTTTTTTCTGCTATTCTCGATCTGCTATTCTATTCTGTTCTTCTATTCTATTCTGTTTCTTTCTATTCTATCTGTATTCTATTCTGCTATTCTATTGTGTTCTTACTGACTGTTCTTCTGTGTTCCACCAATTATTTAAAAGAATCCTTCCGTCATCGCGCTATAAAAAATTGGAATGATCTGCTCAGAAACTGAAGATCTACAAATAGTTACTTTTCTTTTAGACAAAGAACCAGCATTTTCTTTAAATCTAATATGTAGTTGCTCATTGGTATTAGTTGTAACTTACATACTTTGAAAATCATTAGAAGATTATTTGTGCTGTTATAAGTAAGAAGAAGAAGAATAAGAAGAGCAAAATACAAACAGTCAAGATAATCGATACTTTGCCACAATCAGTACAAATGTTATAACGTCGTAAGAGATCCAATACGGCCCGATAGCAGCGCAATGTTAATGGAACAATTGCAGATTTCGCAGATTACAACATTGAGACCGCACGCTATCCTGAGAAGATGATGTGAATGAGGAACTACCATTAAGTGACAACCAAAAAGATAACTTCTGGTGGTATAAATATTTGCTGTGAGGAGTGTCGATGGTCAGTCACATACGAGTTGTCTAGTCCACAGTTTAGTTAACCTAATTTTATTACAAATTTGCTGATCATAGGGAATAGTGAAAATGAAATATTTTATTTTGACCTTAGCCCTTTTCGGGGTGTCTATACAGGCCCAAGCTCCATGCACGGATTCCTGTTGGCAGTCTTGTCCAATCGATTCCCGTTGTCCTGCCGTAAATGGAGTCAACGCAACTTTGTTGAGCCACCCTACAGACTGTAGCAAATACATCAGTTGTGAAAGCGGACATGGATGTCCGCTCGATTGCCCGGCAGGACTTCATTTCCACGGTGTTAAAAAGATCTGCACATGGTCGTGGATTGCTTGCTGTGACCCACATGTGGACTGCCGGCCCGACGCTGAAAATGGCAGGGATTGCGTTGCCAATAGTGCATGCGTTGGTGTCGGCTCTTGGGAAACCGTTCTTCTGCCGCATCCAGACTGCAGTAAATTCTACAAGTGTGATCGGGGAGAGGCCTGTCCATATCTGTGCCCAGCAGGTCTACACTTCAATAAGGACGATTTGGCTTGTGATTGGCCATGGAGAGCATGCTGCGACCCTACGGTAGAATGCAAAAAGCCATGTGATATCAACACATGTCCGCCAACAGGTAAGATTCAATCCTAGTTATTATTGTGCGTTTCATCGTAGATTGTTGCGCAAAAATGTCCAAAATCGCTCATAGATCGTCGCCCGTACATCATACCATGTCCGTGTCTTCTATAATAAGTGCGGAGATTAGCTAAGAATTGACCGTGCAGAAGACACCGAAACGATTAAATGCAACCGCGCATATCTATTAGCGGTTTTGCACAACTTTGCGTGGTAATTTTTCTTGCAATGCATAATATTTTATTTTGTTTTGTGAATTGCGGTTGCAGTTTTTCTTCTCTATAGGAGTATACTAAAAGACTTCATTACTCAGAGTTTTCATTAGGTCCCGATTCTAGTTTTGAAAAAAGTGGAACCATTTCGGCAGGGCGTCTATTTAGGGCACTTTCCGTTGTAATTCAGTTAATTTTAAACCATTTTTTTACGTGGTGAGATACGTTTCCATATATAAAACTTGTACTCAATTGGTTTGAAAGGAAATAAGTTAAAGCGGAAAAAACAGCTGTCAAAAGGTGATACAAAAAATAACTTCAAAATTTATTTTATATATCAAAATCAATTTCTAAGAATTTAAAAAAAATCGTAGTGGCTCAGAAAAAGTTTACTTTAGTATTAAATTTAAACAATATTTTTTTTAAATTTAAACCCAAAGTGTTAGTAAATTTCGATTTTGTTACACTACCCGCCAATAATACGATATCGTTGGAATTTTTTTTAAATTTAAACCCAAAGTGTTAGTAAATTTCAATTTTGTTATGTGCCCCACACAATGCATGCGTTTGCGTGTGCGTGACAGTAGTTTGACACATTTCCCATGGGAAAACTGTCAAAAAAAACGCAAACCTCGACGGAACGGACGCTATGTGTTCCAGGCTTTACACTACCCGCCAATAATACGGCATTGTTGGAATACTCAGGGTCTGTGTCAATGGGCGAATTAAAATTAATTTTTACTTAAATTTGACAGTTCGACACTTAAACTTGACAGTTTTCCTAAGGAAATAATTATCGAACTGTCAAGTTTAAGTGAAAATTAATTTTAATTCGCCAATTGACACAGACCCTCAGTATTGCAGCACCCAAAAGTTTTTGCATCACCCAAAACTAGGAGGAAAAATAGAGAAAACCTAGAACCAATTAGGTTGTGGGTATAAGTTGCATTTTCAAGGAGAAATAGGGGGGTCATAAGTGATTTGTGTCTCAAAGACCTGAAATACAGAAGACGTTCGTTCACTGCAACACGTTAACGTTTCACTTAGCGAATGAAATTCGATAACTGCAACAACTGACAGACGTCAAAGAACTGTCAGTTGCTGCAAAATGCAGCCAGTAGTGTGCATTCTAAAAACATCGCACTGCATCAAAAGTGCATGCGAAAAACATCGCATCGCAACTGCAAAATTGTTGCACTTAGCGAACTTGCAGTTAAAAAGAATTGCAGTTAACAGTGGGGTGACACGGCTGTCAAACTCGGTACATCGCCGCTCCACCCAACATTATTTTTGGTACGGCGCGTTTTGGTACCCACTTTCTGGTCGGTTTACCCTAACTTGCTCCTGATTTTCGGGTGTGTGGCTCGTGTGTTGCTAGTGCTTATTTCAGAAATTACACATTTCAAACGAAATCGTTGTTTTTGATGATTGTTTCTCTTTCCTTATTATTATATTTAATTATTATTATTATAATATTACTTTGCACGATATTAAAAGTAGCAGCGAAGCAGTGTCGATGTTTCCAGCGCATTTTTTCCATGAATTAAGCAATCAAAACAAAAACATTGGACGCCATGTTGAATTTAATGCTGGGTAGATGATTCTGGCCCTTCGTCATCCCCCTGCAGTTAAAGCGTTTGCACCGAGAGGACGCCTACTGTAATCACATTGCATTGGGTGATGCAAAACTTTTCAGGTGCTACAATATTTGTTGTAAGTATATCAATATGCGATTCTATGGCGGGTAGTGTATAGCTGTTTATATTTATGGTTACGAAATTCATTTTCATTAAAATATGTTTTAATAATTGCCGTGACATTCAATTTTTTTTATTGTTTTTTTACGTCTTCCTCAAGAGTGGAGGATTTTGTGAAAAAAAAAACAATTTATGTTGTTTGCGGGTTATCGTAAAAAATTGCATATTTTACTAAAAAAATATTACAAGCCTCTGTAGCTTCGATCTTGAGTGAGTAATGATTTTCAGAACCAAAGCTTTTAACTGAACTTTTATGAACATAACCCAACCCGGATTTGTTCTACAAAATGTTTGTTATTTTTCATAAATTCTGAAGCAGATGGGCCCAATAATGAGAAACAAACCCTTATCACTATTCATTCCCGTCTTCTCTCCAGGACCTACCCCGGCTCCAACACCGGCTCCGACACCTGCTCCGACACCGGCACCAACACCTGCTCCGACACCCGCACCAACACCTGCTCCCACACCTGCTCCGACACCTGCTCCGACACCCGCTCCGACACCCGCCCCGACGCCCGCTCCGACACCCGCTCCGACACCTGCTCCGACACCCGCTCCGACCCCAGATCCCACAGGTATGTATGTCATATGCGTTTTTTTTTAGATTTTACTTAAATTTCATAAAATTTCGAATGAAATATTTTCATACTACTTGATTTTAGAAACCTAAAATATCATTAATAAGTCGCCATTTTGCATTCTGGTCCGCCATCTTGGTTTTTACAGTCACCACTTTTGACTTCCGAACATATGTTTCCCATGAAAACATGCAATCGTAACTTTTTACATGTTAAGAACACACTCGTTAGGATTTCAAGATGGCCGCCACAATGGCCGACTTTTGCACCTACTCACGATTTTGAGCACACAAATCCCATTAAAAACAAAACCAGCGCACCGAATCTTCTTATTATAAGCTTATTACAAGTGAGCAAGAACAAAATAAAAATTACACTATCTACACAAGGTTCACTTCTTGAGATTTGTGCATTTGAAGTTCTGACGCTAGATTGAACTGGGATTTCTAGACGTTTGTCCTTAACCACATGCTCTAAGGTTCTAGCTATAGCAACAGCTATTTATGCAACGAGTTGCAGAATGGTGATTTTCACATGCTCTTGCTCTGTGATACATTTTTGCAACAATCAATCGTAATATGCTAGTTTACTCCACGTTAAAGTGTGCCATAACGGCCTGATTTTCGTCATTTCATTATGCAACAGAAAAGTGTTGCAAAATGTAGCATATTATAGGAATTCAGTAAGCAGCCGATTTTGGGTAATCTCATCCCTCCTCTCCTCCCACGTACACTTGTTTCTACGTTTATGGAGGTACGAAAAAATGTAAAAAATTTAGAATGCGCTAGTTGCCAGGAACTAGAATTATTTAAAAGTTTATAACGCTACGATCGAATCCCATTTCAGCATAACTTTAAATTTTATTTCTTCATAGGACCTGATAATTGTGACACTGGGTGCCCCAATTTCAACTGCCATGAAAATGCACTTTGTGTCGGCACCACTGGATCCGGTAAAGAAGCAATCCTCCTGCCTCACCACGAGTGTGGCAAATTCTACAAGTGCAAGGAAGGATCAAATTTGGCCTGCGAGTTTGTATGCCCACCCGGATTACATTTCAACGATGTAAAGCTCGTATGTGACTGGCCCTGGTTGGCATGCTGCGATCCATCGGTCAACTGTGTGAAGCCATGCATTCCTGGAGTTACGTGCGCACCTTCGGCCTAGGACAATCATGGCTAGCAGGTTCTCGAGATCAGCAGTAGCTTAGAATCAACAACATTCATCTGATTGCTGTGGTATTAGTACATTAGTATGGTTTGATAAACAGTTTAAATTAAGGTGCATTAGATTACTCATAATGCTTCCAAGTAGTTGGCAAATAAACATCCTGCGCGTTCAAACGTTAAAAATGGTGTTTCCTTTATTCTACTACCTACTACTTGGCTATCCACTCTTGAAAAGCTTTACTTTTCAAGATTACTTTTCTGTAAAGATTTAGTGTTTGAAATTCTATGAATATTCCAAAAACATGCGTATTTTTATCTTCTTCTCGATCCTCTTCTCCAACTTCTTCGTCCAGGAAAGTTTCAGAAATTTATTTTAATTCGAAGTCCTTCCTTCGAAATATGTCCTAGAAAATATTCTTTTCCTTGTTTTACATAGTTCCGGAAAATTTCTCCCAATAATGGAATAAAGCATATTGATTCCTTCAAAGAATATTGTAGGATGTTCCAGAAATTTATTTTTCTTCTTGGTTAAGTTTTTTTGTATTCCAAGCCAAGAACTTTCATTATGTTTGGAAAACTCTTGAACATTTGTTAAACAGGGGGCCCACCGAAATATACTTGAAACATTTCAGTCAAACTTTACTATTCGTGACGGGAGGACAGATAGACAACACCTGCATTCATATGCCGTTTTTGAACTCCTTAATTTAGATTTTTTTTCCTGTAGGGGTACACAACCACTGCAACCATTAATTGATTTATTGTGGTAAGACCCAGTTGCTTTATGCAGTACATTAGTACACTCACTAGTATTAAGAACTAGCGATTGTTTTTTTTTTCAGGCCTGCATTATACCCCAGTCTGGAATAGCTAGCTTCCAAAATGAAAGCCACTACCTTCTTGTGATTTATATTCCACCAGATATCTCGGGGATGCATGATGCATCCACCGAAATAACGTTCTCTCTTCTTAAAGAGAAAACAACACTCACAAAGTAGATGTTCCGAGGTTTCAGAGTTGAAACCACAGAACCGACATTCTTCTGATTAAATCTTCTTGAGCTTCAATAGAAATTGTCGAGATGGGCAGTGCCCGGTTAACAATCCTGTGTACACACTTAATTCGCGTTTACTAAGTTTCAGTAGTGTGTTCGTGTTTTTCACGCTTGGCACGATGAATCTCTTTGACTGGGATATTCCAGGTGCAGTATGCCAGTTTGCTCCTACGCTCTGTTTCTCCCAATTTTTTAGCTCCATCGATAGAGCACTTGATGATACTCCACAGAAGGGTTCCGGTCCATACAAGGCACCCAGAAATCCCTCCCTAGCTAGCTGGTCCGCAATTTCGTTGCCTGCAATTCCACAATGATCTGGTACCCAGAATAATTTTACAGTATTCCTTCCAGCCAGTTCCTTCAGTAGTGTAAAGCACTCCCATACTAGCTTAGAATAACATTCAACTGCCTTTAAAGCTGCCTGACTGTCTGAAAAGATATAGATATTCGCATGTCTATATTTTCTTTTAAGACATATGGCAGCGCATTCCAAAATAGCTTGAATTTCAGCTTGGAACACCGTTGGCCATTTACCCATTGGTATGGCGAGTTTAGTCCTGGGTCCATATACTCCAGCCCCAGTTCTATCACTCATTTTCGATCCATCCGTATAGAATACAATAGATCCTGGTCGAACCGTTGGTCCTCCTGATTCCCATACGCTCCGATCATCAATCGAAACTTTGTATGGTATATCTAATCTAAGATGAATTTTGGTTCCATCCAGTCTTCATTTTGTATTACTAGTGGATTTACAGTAACATTGGTTAAGATTTCCAAATGTCCTATTAGATCGCTTTCTACGATGTTCTTATATCTTTTTAACTTCAAGGCACTTTTCTTCGCCTCTAGTTGCACAAATTGGTGCAAGGGTAGCAGATGCATTAAGGCATCTAGTGTTGAAGCAGGAGTACTTCGAATAGCTCCTGTTATTGACTATGTTGCTAAACGTTGAAGTTTAGCCAGCACTCGTTGGGTTGTTTTGGTTTTGGTTTTAGGCCACCAGACTAGAGAGGCATAAGAGACTTTGTCTCTAACAACTGCCAGGAAGATCCAATGAAATATCCTGGGTTTTAGCCCCCACTTTCCCCCGATCACTCTCCGACAGGCCCAAAGAGCAGCTGTTGCCTTATTTATTGCGGTAAAATAGAAAAAATCCAACGGGGTTGCGGTGGTTTCGACCGCCGCAGTCGTTCCGCAAACGTCAAAAGTGCTCGGTTCACGCTAAAAAGCTCTCACTCACTTGGTTGCCATAAAATTCAAAAATAATGAAAATTGTTTCATTTATGGTTTATGTAATGGCAATTGCTGCCACAACATGTAACTTATTTCTAAACTATATTAGGTGTAGTTTTAGCACTTTAGTATGCAACTGTACGCCATTGAACATAATTTAGATTTTCAACTATTTATTTTTGTTTCAAGTTTGTGTGCATACTTTTTGAAGTGTGCAGCAGTTTGACGTTTGCGGAACAGGTCCTCTTTGTCTTCTTCACTCCGCCAGGTTGGAAGATTTCTCTGGATAAGCAATACTACATGCTCTAGATGTTCACTCCAGTTCAGTTTTTTATCTAGTATTGCAGACTACATCTCAAATTGGACTATCACACTTTTTTTTGGTACGCCTAAAAAGTGTGATAAAAGTGCACATTTGCCTCGGATCGTCTCGACGTCTTCGGTGCACTTATTCCTCCATTTACAAGGAATAAGTGCACCGAAGACCTCAATTCGATCCGACGTATCCCTGCGCTGTAATCACACTTTGAAGGTGTGTGCACACTATTGTGTCAGTCCAATTTGGGGTGCAGTCAGCAATATGACTCCTAAATATTGCGGTAAAATAGAAAAAATCCAACGGGGTTGCGGTGGTTTCGACCGCCGCAGTCGTTCCGCAAACGTCAAAAGTGCTCGGTTCACGCTAAAAAGCTCTCACTCACTTGGTTGCCATAAAATTCAAAAATAATGAAAATTGTTTCATTTATGGTTTATGTAATGGCAATTGCTGCCACAACATGTAACTTATTTCTAAACTATATTAGGTGTAGTTTTAGCACTTTAGTATGCAACTGTACGCCATTGAACATAATTTAGATTTTCAACTATTTATTTTTGTTTCAAGTTTGTGTGCATACTTTTTGAAGTGTGCAGCAGTTTGACGTTTGCGGAACAGGTCCTCTTTGTCTTCTTCACTCCGCCAGGTTGGAAGATTTCTCTGGATAAGCAATATTTCACCCTGGAGGAGAATGTCAACTGTACCCCATCCAAGGACGGTGCCTTTATATTGACATTCCTTTTTCTTGTAAAAATTACAAGAGTAGTTTTTGAAGGATTTACGTTTAGTCCCTCTCCTTTACACCAGGCAAGAGTGTAGTTTAACGCTATTTGCATTCTGTTTGATAGCGTTTCATCATGCTTCCCTCTTACCACTATCACGATATCATCTGCATAACCAATGACTTCGAATCCCATTGCCACTAAACTATGGGTTCGTTCAAATATTACGTAACGCCATAGGGGGAGGGAGGGGGTCTAGCTCTGTGTTACGCTTCATACAAAATTCCAAAATGCTCCATACAAAAGTTGTTACGTGGGGGAGGGAGGGGGTCTAAAATGGTCAAATTTTGCGTTACGTAATATTTGAATGAACCCTATTAAGCAAGTCATCAACAACTAAAGACTATAGATAGTAGAGTAAACATAGATCCGCGGACACCGCTGACTAAAATGTTTCAAGCGTGTAAGTAGTAATTTTCAAAAGTGCGACGATTGAATATGACGTCATGCGTTCCATTGATGTTGTCCAAATCGTGACGTCATGCTCGTTTGGATACAGATTTTGACAGTTCGTTTGGATACAACGGATTCATCTTAGCGGATCTATGTTTACTCTACTATCTATACACTGAAATAAATTTTGTTGTGGAAACTACCGATTCCATAGTAAAATTACTAACCGTACCTATGATTCTCAACCGACAACAATTTCCAGTTAATTCCACTAAAACACTGTCAACTTAACTAGCAGTGCAGTTAACATTACCAAAAATAGTCTTAATTTAACAAATGAGCATTGTATTTTTAACCATAATGTGTAGTAAAATGCGTGTCCTGGAAAAATTAACAATGTTTTGTTGTTGAGACGACTATGCTTTTAGTTAAATTTACTACAATGCATTGTAATTTTAAGCATATTTCAGTTACCTTAACAGATTTTGTTGTCGGTTGAGAATCATAGGTACGGTTAGTAATTTTACTATGGAATCGGTAGTTTCGACAACAAAATTTATTTCAGTGTACTAAAGACCACAGCAATGGTGAAAGTACACCTCCTTGGGGACATCCCTTAGACGTACTTACTTTAATGGTTGATTCGCCCAGTCTGGAGACAATACATCGATTTCTCAGCGCTGCAGTGATCCAGTCAACGATTGAGTCATGAAAGCCCCGTTTATTCATAGCTGATTTGATTGAAGCGTGTGAAGCGTTATCAAACGCACCTTCAATATCAAGAAATGCACAGTACGCTACTTCCTTGTATTTGATGCCTTTTTCTATTTGTTTGTGTCATGTAATTCGACACTGATTTTTCATTTGGGCCTAACTGACATTTTCGAGTTCTCTTCTGTAACTATTTATTGAACCGGACAATCTCACAGTAACAGGAGACCCCTCGAACTGGGTCTCAGGGTCGGCTTGCTACTGGGTAAGCTGAGGGGCTACGCGAACAAGATGTGCAGAGTACGGTCACCTGACTAGTGCTATTGTGAAAAGCTATTAAAAGATTGATTTGAATAGAAAACCTAGGTTTTTATTAACAAGCTAGTCTATTGTGGGGTTGAGGGTGGATTAAGTTTATTGAGCTCTACTTCTATTGTGGGTATGGGTGTGCGGAATTTACAAGCTTTCACGTACCGGTACTACTGCTTCTCCTTCTTGGCGGCCGACGATCTGCTGAGGTTCCGCGAGCGCTCGCTGATGCTGCTGACAGGATAGGTCTTTGGGCGAACAGGTGGTAAGTTTCTCGGCAACTATACGGTTTTGCCGTGGGGGTTCGGTGTCTTGACCGAAAGCTAGGCGTCCTCCCTCCTTGACGGCAATCGACACGGTCCAGGACGGTACCGGAATGACCGTGCCGAGAGGGGAAAAGCTCCTTGACTTTTAGGGGATTTGCCCGAGCTGACATTTATCGTCGCTTCTCTACCAATCCTGTACTAACATAACAACATTTAACACTAGAGACGTGACAGTTTCCAGGACAAAAGCACGAAATAAAATAAAACTAAAGATTTGTAACAAACGGTTACACTTCATCGATCCTCTCTTTGTGTTACCACAGAATGTGTATTGAGTTTTCCAAAGATTTTTTGGTTGAAATGCGAAGAAGACGACTACATGTTGCAATAGAAACAAAAAAAAAAAATAATGATTTTGTTTGTTTGGATCAAGTTATTGGCGAAAGAGAGAGTCGACGAAGAGAAATCGATCAAGTCAGTTAGGCCCTTAAGAAAAATCATTGTCGAATTTATTTAGCTTGTGAGCTTTTAAAAACGAGCCTTGTGTTGTGTGTGTTTTGTCCCGTTTGCCGTTTTTTGGAATAGAGTTAAAAAACTATAGAGGACGAATGTCGCTGTTGTTCCCTTTGTTCTCTTTCGCAAACATCCCGGGTATCTGTCCCTGTCAAACTGCATACTTTTTCGCTTTGACATTTATATCCCTGCCTATCCCCGCCAGCAAAAGATGTTCCGGCAGCGACGCCAGCGACATTCTTCCTCTATAGTTTATTACCTCTATTTTTTTTGGTATGAATATCACTCTTACCTTATTCCACCAACTGGGAATGTAGCACAGTGTCATGCTACTAATAAACATCTCAACTAAAGCAGGGATGATTATGTTTCTACCGTGCAGTATTAGCGCCGGAAAAATGCCATCTTCTCCAGCAGATTTGAAAGGGTCGAAGGAATTTATTGCCCAGTCCATCATTGCCACTGTGAAAATTTTTCGGGATTCCATGAGTGCATCTTTTCTGTTCATATTGCGTTCAGAATTTGTCCTCAATTGTCCCGATGAATTTTCATCAACAGCAAATGAGCCTGGAAAATGTTTTTCCATCAGTACTTCCAATGTTTCTGAAGGACTTCTGGTGAATGTGCCATTATCCTTCTTAACGTTGCCTAGGCCATTTGAGTGTTCCTTAGAAAGGACTTTTTGAAGCCTGGCCGCTTCTGAAGTGTATTGGATGTTTTCACACATGAATCTCCAATGTCTTCGTTTGCTTTTCCTTATTTCAGTGCTATATTCGGTTAGGGCCTTTCTATATTGGCCCCAATCCGAAGTTGCTTTTGCTCTGTTGAAGAGTTTCCTTACTTTCCTCCTCATTTTTTGTAGAGCGTTGTTCTACCAAGGGACTTTCCTGTTTGAACTCTTTTCCCTGTGTGGACAACTTTCGTAGTATGATTGTATAATTTTGTTAGTGACTATCCTAGAAGCTTCTTCTAGTTGCTCTGCTGTTCTTATTTTTTCGTTCAGCAAAGGTTGCTTGGTCGCAAGAATTTGCTTGTAGAGATCCCAGTTGGTGTTCCTGGGGTCTCGATAGAATTCCCTCACGGTCTCTCCCCTCTCTATTGAGAAGGTGATATCACAGAGAAACAGACATCACACTCTCATTGCCTCCCATCGATCACCTTTTTAACGGTTGATTCAAATATTCAGCAGTAGATCGATTGACCACTCGCGGCGCTGGTATCGTTTTTGTTCCTGTTTGACGTTTTCTCACTACCGCCATCTAGTGGCGGCCCGGCCCAACACAGTACGTTTAGCATTGGGCGATTATGTTTTCGTGACGATGTTTTTCAATGAAATTTGTTCTAAGTGTTACGTCTGTTTTTCTGTGGTGATATGCTTATGATCTGAGAGAGATACCTCGTCAGATACTTCCCAAGAGGTAATTCTATCTGTTAGAATTTGGCTACAAAGTGTTAAATCTAGTACTTCATGTCGCCTAGAGTTAACATATGTTGGTTTGTCCCCTCTGTTGCATATATCAATGTTTTTAGCAGAAATATATTTTAAAAGGGACTCACCTCGTTTGTTGATGTAACTGCTGCCCCATATAGTGTGGTGAGCGTTGGCATCGCAGCAGATAATAAATTGCTGGTTTTGTTGTCTGCAGCTGGTGACAAATTCGCAGATTGAGGACGTTGGAGCTTCTTCTTCATCACCAGGAAAGTGAGCTGATGCTATATTAACGATAGACTTACCCCTGGCTGTTGGAACCTCCATCCTGATGGCTACGATGTCTCGTTTGATAAATTCTGTAATGGGAGTAAAATTAATCCTTCCATTTACTAAGATAGCTGTCCTTGGAGAAGGATGGCTATCATCATAGAGTAACTTACATTTTGGTGTAGTAAGGCCCATCACCCTATGATTGTTGACCCACGGTTCCTGTACTAACGCCAGGTCGAGGTCTTCTTTGGCAAACCTTTGCAAAAGTACGCCTGATGCCCCTCTTGCATGCTGTAGGTTTGCCTGAACCAATTTTATGTTGGTCATTGCGTTGACGATCTGCTTTTTTGTGACTGGCGGATCGTCGGCTTAGTTTTTGTGCCTTTTGTGGTGGACTCTTTGGAGATTTCTGGGACCTTCTTTTGCATTCCCAGTGAACTACTGTTGTTCTCACCACGGTTGTTATCCTTTTTCGGATTCGTTTTAGCAGTTCCTTCTTGGGATTCAGTTTTAGACGAACTTTCACATTCATCATCAGTAGTATTTACCGGACTTGGCCCAGGAATTTATTGCTGCTGGTCCACTTGAGGGCCCGGCAGCGTGTTCCCTAGGTCTTTGCCCTGTATCATACTGGCGACTTCCGTTTCCATTGCCATATCCTGAACCTCTATACAGTCAGTGTTACTGTCCTGCTTTTCTTGACCCGACGTAGTTTTGCAGTGTGATACAAGTAGTTGATTTGAAATCCCCATCTTGTCAATTTCTGCATTGAGTCCTCGTTCACTGTGAGAACCAGCTCAACATCATTCCCGTTAGGGGAAGATCTTTGCAGAATTCTCCAGGAATCCGTGTCCAAGTCATTCTGTGACTCGATGAATGCCATTATTTGCTCGTTGCTTTTAGTGGCGCTTTTCGGCAGGTAAGCTACCAAGATTTCCGATCTAGGAATGTTCTTTTCGTCGACTGCTATCAACTCAACTCCCTCGCATACAAGTAGGCTCGGAGTTATCCTTTTTAACTATAGATAGTAGAGTAAACATAGATCCGCGGACACCGCTGACTAAAATGTTTCAAGCGTGTAAGTAGTAATTTTCAAAAGTGCGACGATTGAATATGACGTCATGCGTTCCATTGATGTTGTCCAAATCGTGACGTCATGCTCGTTTGGATACAGATTTTGACAGTTCGTTTGGATACAACGGATTCATCTTAGCGGATCTATGTTTACTCTACTATCTATATTTTTAATCAGTTCGCTGTAGCCTGGTCGTGGCAGTTGATAACAAGGAAGCCTGTTTTTATGGTGCAGCCTCTGAAAATCGGTTTTACATCTGTTCCCCGATTTTCCACTACTTTGTTAATAATGGTGTCTTGTACCAATATTAGCAGTTGTGTTGTTAGAGCTGTAGTCGGATAGTCCTTTGGTATTATTCCTATGCGTACTTGACTCACAACCTCCGTGTATAGCGGATTTTGAGTAGCAGTGGGCTTAGTTTTCCTATCTGAGACTTTTAGATTCCTTGATAGATGACTCTCAGCTACTGCCAATGCCACCTTACCAGGAACTTAAATATTCCCGGGTAGAGTATGAGCAGTTTTTGCTTTTTGCATCGTGCCTGGGACTTTCGGTTTCCCGGGTTGACTTCGCCCTGATGCTGCCTCTGTTTTCCTATCTGGGACCTTCGTATTCTCGAGTTGACTGCAACTTCCAGCTTCAGCCTGTTTACCTGGGACTTTCAGTTTCCCGGGTTTGGAGCGTTCAGCGTCTTCGTTTGTCTTCTTGTTCGCAACTTTCGAGGTACCGGGTTGCATGTGGACAGCATCTGCCTCTGCCCTTCCATCTTGGAAGTTTGGATCTCTTTGCCGTTGCAGCCGGATGTTCACCGATGATGTGGCTAGGGATTTTCGAGAATGGTCTTTGTGCGGCCTTCCCGTGGGTGTTGATGTCCCTTTTGTCTTTTTGGGTTGTGGCTTCTCACCACTCGATAGGTCATCTTTAGGCCTTTTCGATGGTTCTGACTGCACGCTTGGCCTGTAGGCAAGGCGATAGGCCTCGTCTTTGTCATAGCCCTGATCTAGCAGTTTTTTCAGTCGCTTTTTACCGGCACCACTCAGCTTGATTCGGTCCATTTGCTGAGATTGTTCCAGATTTGCAACGGTTGATCCCCTTGATGTCTTGATAGTGACGCTTACTCGATCGTCCTCGTCACTGTCTTCCATCTCGGAGTTCTTTGGAGTGTCCAAATTGATCGATCCAAATTTATGCCACAAAAGTTCATCCTATTGGACGCAGTGGCTTAATTTCCCCAACAGGGGAGGAAAAAAAAACTGGACAGATTTTCCAGTGATTTACTATCTAGCTGTGCTTCGAGCTGCTCCAGCGAATCTCCCTGGTCAGTGTCCATTTTTTTCCAGCTGAGAGAGGCAGTTGACAACTGTTGTTTTATTTTGTTTGTTGTTGTTGCTCATTGTTGTTCCCACGAGTCGCACGGGAAGTAAAGGTCGACTGCGCCAGAGCCCTGCATTAACGCAGCAAGGGATGAATACTGTGGGGTTCTCCCTGGTACCCCACAGGCTCCGTTCGCGACTGAGTATTTGTTTCACCCCCCAGCCATGCATCCATAGGCACGGGTCGCATTACACCGTAAATTCGGGGTTAGACCGTATTAGGCATTCGTGTGGCTACGGTCATCACCACATATATCCTCCTCCTTTACCCGGGCTTGGAACCGGCAAAAATGATTATTGTTAATTCTGAACATACACAAGTGTATCTCCAGAATAAAAGAATCATCCTTGGCGGAGTTAGTTTAGATTTAGAAGATGTTCAAAGATTTAGAAAATGTTCATCCCATAAGGAGATTCTTGAGCATTCTGGAATAACAATTTACAGAAGTTTCCTCAGGAGCCATTGTAAATATGCGGAACATTTCACTCAGCAATGGACTCATCAGAAGCGCCAGAAGGTATACTATCGTGTATTCAGAAATGAAAAACGCCAGTAAGAATACTTCCAAGTACACACCTTTAACTGTTACAGGGTTCTAGGGAGCATCCATTAAGTACGTCACGCTAAAATTGGAAATTTTCGACCCCCTCCCTCCCCTTCGTACTGGGGTTTCCTTTATTCAATACATTGCTTGTCAGACTTTCACAAAACAGCCCAGTGACATGCATTGTTGTCTACATCTTTTTTGTTATAATGGCCCCAAAATGCGTTGATCAAACGAAAATGGGTCCGGTATCGAATGTCTCTACTGTTACTCAATGCTATTGGTATAGGCGTGTCATTAATATGGGAAAAAAATGGATAACTTCCATTATACCGGAGTCAAAAACATTATCATTTCGGTTCAAAACCGAATTAGCGACATGTTTTTTTACTTCCGCTGCGTTAGACACAATGTCGGAAGTGGTGGGCTGTAAGGAGTACATATCAAATTACAATAAATTTGATAATCCAGTCGAGCTGTCTCACGGTACACATAAGGTCTTGGACCATTTGAGCAGACACCGATTTTGGGCTATAATTAAGTCAGTTTTTTAACCAATTGACTTCAATTTTTGTACATTGCTAAATACTGTAAGTGTTCAAAAAATCAAGTCAATTGGTTCAAAATTGACTGAGTTATAGCAGCAACTGCCCAAAATAGGTCCCCCAGCCCAACTGGTCCCTATATAGCTTACAAATTCGTGATTTTTAGAAATTCAACACTCAGAGTAGAATGACATCGAGCGGGGTCGAACAAACCATGTTCTATTTTTTTTGTTTTGGTAAATCCAAGAAAACGAAAACAGTTTTATGATAAGCTATGAACCATTTATTATAATTTATACGGTTAGTTAAGTGCCTCATATTACAATTTGAAATACAACTTATGAATCAACTTCCACACGCGTGGCCTAATAAGAAAACTGTGCTATTGTTTTATACTTTCTCAGTGTTTCTTAACTGAGCTGAAGACTATTATGCTTTAATTTTCTGGAATTTTCTTTTCGCCACAAGAACAAAGGATTACACTTTCTTCCGAATTATAATTGTTTTCAGTGCTCACGAACGGAACGCGGATCTTGGCGTGATTTCAGTATGAGGCAACGAGTTCTATGCAGACTTTATCTCATGAGAAAAAAATCTGCATAGAAGTCAGGAACGCAGGTTGCCTTATACGGATTACTCGAGCAAGGTGGTGTCTTCACGTACTAGAATTTCTACAATTTCTTCTTCGACATTATCTGGATCAGCGTCCAATGTGTCGGTGTCTGTGTCTGGGGAGAAAAAAAAAGTTATGTAAGCATTAGAAGAACTAACCATTATTCCGCGTATAAACTTACTGTTTCTCAGCTGAATACGACGATACTTCTGCTCCTCCCAGTCGCTCACACGCTTGGTGCGGTACTCTACAAACTGCTCGCGCAGTTTGGCACGCTTCTCCAGCAGTTCCTTCGACGCACGGGTCATGCGGACGCGATCCTTGCTCTCGAATTGTGCATAGTACTTCTTAAGGTTTTTGCGAATTTCCTTCTGCTTTTCATCGGGCAGCAAAGTGGGCGGTCGAGGACGCCACAGGAAGAGGATGAAGTTTTTCAAATTCACCCGCTTCAATATCCTGCCTTGGAAGGACCAAATGTAGTAGCCGTGATCTTCCTTGGCCTAGAAAACGGGAAATTTATATGTATTAGAAACTTATGTGCTTAATTTCTATTCAAACTATAAATATATGTACAGGTGCAAAATGGTCCCGCAATTGTAGGTATTTCTCGAGATATAAATGAGCTCATTTGAAGGGTTTACAAAACTTGATAATTCTAGGCTATCAATGTTTTCGTGCACAAATCAATTCGTTATATACTTGATACAGATAAAATTACATGTTAAGTTTCACCAAAACTCAGCCATTTTTTCCCAAAGCAAACGGTATGAATTCCTAGATATCTAATATAAATAAGATCAAGGTATTTAGTTAAAAAATAGCTGTGTTCTTTGTTTTAAAGAATTTTTAAATACAGCATTGGGACCATTAAGCAATGTTCTGATTTAATATGCAATCGTTGAAACATGATTTGCCAACGATTGAAAAAAATTAAACCAGTTTTAATCTAGGAGGCAAACTAAGAGAAAATCAATCATTTGGTAATCTCAAATGGGCTCTCCATAATAATACATAATGCTCTTTGATGATTACACATAAACATACTGACCTTTCCAGAAGTTCCAGTCACCACATATCGGCCGGTCGGATCCCATTCCACCTCAGAAGCACGATAATGATCTCCGCTCTTCATAATAGTAAAATCGTTGGTATCAACAAATTCAAACGAGCCGGACTGAAGGTTGGCCAATACAATGAACTGCCCCCGTGGGGACCAGAACAAATGGCTGCAAACCTTTTTCTCCATCTTCTTCAGCATCGTGGGTTCCTGACCCTTCTTGGCCTCGTAGAAGCTCACGTTTGCGGCCGACGGTTCACCATGGATGATAGCAAACTTCGATCCAACTGGTTCCCATGCAAACGCCAGAATGGTCTCTTTTACTTCCACGGAATCCACGGGAATATCCTTCTCTCGCATATGGAAAATTTCGAAATTGAAGAACATACCAAGGAACTTCACATCGGCGTCCTTCTTGTCTTTCTTCGACTTGGAGTACCGATCGACCTTCACGCATAGGTAGTCTCCCGACTTTTGCCAATGGATCTTACAATCCGCCACGTTAAACAAATTCTTGTTACGGATTTCGATCTTCTTGGGGATTTCCAAAAGCGTCACACGAGCGGGAGCTTCCAGATCTTCAGACATCCAGTAGGCAATAATGTTATCCGTAGGAGACCAGCTAAAGTTGCGGATGCCTTGAACCTTTATGGATTTTTTATCCAGTAGGTAGAAGGTGGACGTTTCATAGACATGGATAGCATTATCGCCCATCCGGGCTACGTACTTATCGTCGTGGGACCAACGGAACATCGACATATTGGAACCTCCTTCGGACATAAAAGAACGCTTTTCCGTTCCAGTCCGGATGTCCCAGATGACGATCTTCTGGCCGTTCAGACCGTAGGTCACCAGATACTGCTCGCAGGGTGAGAAGTCCACATATTGCGTACCGGAATGCGGGAATTTGTTGATCTTGATGAAGTTGGAACCACCCCAGATTACAACACCTTGCTTGTGGAACGTCACGATGTACGTTCCGAGGGGAGACCACTTGACGTAGGTTTCAGTGAAGCGCTGCAATAGAAAAAATGAAAACCTACATTATATTTCCACCTTAATTGGTATGACCCAAGGCATCCCACCAAAATGCTATATCATTTATGGACGACCCCTCTCTGAAAAAAAAAAACAATACTTACATCACGGGTCAGGAGTTCCACCGGTTCGGGCTGGGTGTTTTGCCAAAATTGAACTTGCACCGCCCCTGGTGACGATTCAGCTATCACACAGAATTGATCCTGTGCGTCCGGTTCAGTCATGAAGGTATACAGATCATTTTGCATCTTGTAAGGCTGGGGCTCTGGTGGACTCCATTCCTTGGGAATGTCCGAGTATTTCTGGAAGTCGGAAAACAGATTCACCAGCAGCGTATGCGACTTGTCAAGACGATAGTTGTTGAACGCTTTCACAGCTTCTTCAGCCATCTCCGGGTTCTTAAATTCAATGAAGGCATAGCCTCTCGTGTTTTCCTCTTCGTCCTTGGGATAATGGATGTTGACTATCGTACCGGCAGTCTTGAAGAGCTTCTCCAATACACCTTGCAACTTGGGGAATCGAGCCGGTCCCACCACAGGAATATTATCCACGACAATAACATTCTCAACACCATCCGATTCGCAAGGTTTTTGTTTTAAAAAATCACTGAGCAATTCTGAAAACGTAAAAAAAACGATTCAATCTAGTCACTATCCTTTGGCTACGTGGACACTTTTCTAGCGTTCCCCCCTATTTGAAGCTTGCCGCCGCCTGACAAGCCGCTAGTAAGAATAAGAAAACACTTGTATGGGAAAGCACCCTACCTTCATCGGTGACGTCGTCCACAAAACCCTCCGGATCGTCGAAATTCGGCTCCTCATCGTAGTCTTGGTCATCGCCCCCATCACTATCGTAGTTCTCGCCTTTCTTTTTAGCCATTCTAGCACGGTTCGGTGGCTAATTCGAGGTAAAATTTGCTAACTGTGGTAACTAGCGAAAATTTCACAAATTTTGACACCTCTTAACACCGGAAAAGAATGAGCTTGGAAGTTTTGAGCGGGAGGGTTGGCAATATGTGATTTTTGACAGTTGGTGAAGGCGGCGCCGCGTCGCGCTTATTGAAATAATTCATCGAGATGAAAAAAAGGCCTTTTGAATAAGTACACTGAAAACTCTGCATTGATGTCAAAAGGTTTCAAGATTCAAGCACAGAGAAACAGACGTCATACTCTCTTCTGATCGATCACCTTTTTAACGGTTGATTCAAATTTTCAGTAGTAGGTCGATTGACCACTCGCGGCGCTGGTATCGTTTTTGCTCCTGTTTGACGTTTGCTCACTACCGCTATCTAGTGGCGGCCCGCCCAAACACAGTACATTTAGCATTGGGCGTTTACGTTTTCGTGACGATGTTTTAATCACAGACAAACAGACGTAACACTCTGATAATTCCCATCGTACACCGATTTAACGGTCAATTTAAAAATTTGATAGTTGGCCAACTGACCACCCGTAGCGCTCGCATCGTTTTTGTTCGAGTTTGACGTTTGCCCACTACCGCCACCTAGTTGATAGTCGGCCAAACTCAGTCCTTTTAGCATTGGGCGAATGTGTTTCCGTGACTATAATTTGAATCGGAAAATGTTCGAAGTGTTACGTCTGTTTGTCTGTGTTTTAATGAAATTTGTTCTAAGTGTTACGTCTGTTTCTCTATGATTCAAGGGTCGAGTCCAAAGTAGGGTTCCTATCATTGGCTTGGCACACGCCGTAATAAATACTAAAAGTTGTTTTGGACCCGTTTCTATATTTTTTCTGTGAAGTATGAAAACTAATCAATCTTTTGACATATCGATGACATTCGATAGTCTTCTTCTTATCTTTATAAAAATATAGTTTTTCTTACACTCAGCCAAATAACCTTAAGATTTCCATAAGGCCCAACTCATGAAACGGCCTTTAAATAATTCATAATGATTCGGATGAATTTCATGAGGTCACTCTATGACGTGAAATCGTCTCACAGCTTGGCTTTTATTTATGTTTAGCAACATGATATTCTCAAGCGTCGGTACCCGTGTGGATAAAACACGGGCTCAGTGATCCCGACGTTAATGGATCGAATCCAGTCTGCATCATTTTAAGATTTTTTTGTTCTTTTCATAAGTCTATCTTATGAGATTTGTCATAGCAAGCCCGATCAATTTTCATAAGGTATTCCTCGAGGTATTCTTATGGCATCCATAATGTTAGATCACAGCAACTCATCAATTAATCGTTAGATCACAGCAACTCATTATTTACCCTAACAATACAACATCAGTCCATAGCAACCTTAGCAACCAGCTTGGTCGGTGGCCTATAAAAGTCGGCCAACAAATGAAAATGGTTCATTCCTTGTTACGCATGCTTCCAGATCACTTACACCAGCGGAAACAAGTTACGGTCAACCGAAAAAGGAGGGACTCGCTCTAGTGTATGCTGTTACGAAATTCCACAAATATTTACTTGGACGAAGTTTCACGCTGCAGACGGATCACAAGCCTCTACTGTCGATATTCGGATCCAAGAAAGGAATACCTCTACACACTGCAAACCGGCTACAACGATGGGCACTGATACTCCTGAACTATGATTTCAAGATCGAACATGTGTCAAACAAACGACTTTGGCTGTGCGGACATGCTTTCCAGACTCATCGACCGCAGTACTCGACCAGAAGAAGAATACGTGGTAGCTGCAGTTACTCTTGAAGAGGACATGTCAAGCATCCTGTCAGACACTATAAGCAAGGTACCAATATCGTTTGCTGCTCTACAGAAAGCTACCAAGTCTAGTAAAACACTACAGCTGATTTTGAAGTACATTCAAGAAGGATGGCCAAACAGTCCAGCTGCAATTCCTGATCCAGATGTTGTTCCTTACTACCAGAGGCGTGAATCACTAAGTCTAATCAACGGCTGCATAATGTTCCACGACAGAGTAGTAGTTCCAGGCAAGTTTCGACATCAAATTTTGAAACAATTTCATCGTGGACATCCAGGAATAGTCAGAATGAAATCAATCGCTCGAAGTTTCATCTACTTGCCCGGTATCGATAAGGACATTGAGGACTTCGTCTAGCGGTGCACACCCTGTTCTACTGCTGGAAAATGCCCAACGAAGACAACACTGGAATCATGGCCTGTTCCTGCCAAACCATGGTCGCGTATCCATATAGACTACGCAGGTCCTGTAGATGGTCTATACTTCCTGGTGATAGTCGATCCGTATACAAAATGGCCAGATGTCTACACAACGCGATCAACAACATCCAAAACGACGATCAAGCTACTAAACCTGACGTTTTCAATATTCGGCGTTCCGGAAACCATCGTTTCAGATAACGGGACACAATTTACCAGTTATGATTTCCAAAAGTTCTGTGAAAACTACGGCATCAATCACATTCGGACAGCACCATACCACCCTCAATCTAATGGCTTGGCAGAGCGGTTTGTGGATACTCTACAAGTATTTCTGCAAGTTTATCGCAGTACACCCACATATCCCCATTCCAAACGGTAACCCTCAGGAATCTGACGGAGGAGTCTGAAGATGAAGCTCCTGCACCACCAGTTTTGGCTTCCATACCTGAGAGAGATCGACGACTGATTCGGCTACCATCAAGATTCCAATCCTATTGGATGGCTTAAAAGGGGGGAGATGTTAGATCACAGCAACTCATCAATTAATCGTTAGATCACAGCAACTCATTATTTACCCTAACAATACAACATCAGTCCATAGCAACCTTAGCAACCAGCTTGGTCGGTGGCCTATAAAAGTCGGCCAACAAATGGAAATGGTTCATTCCTTGTTACGCACTTTAAGTTAATAAACGTTCTAATCAAAAAGTCTTGTCAAGTCATTCGAATCCCGTTCTCACTGAAGAACATATCACATAAGAAATAATTATAGCAAATTTTCATAAGGTATTTTGATGAACTTCGCTAGTTTTTTTCGCTGAGTGTAGGTAGTGCGATAACTGGTACAGGCTCCCTATAAGCCTCTGCACGAATCTGGCGTACTGCTCACTCCCACAGAAAACTTGAAAACAGTTCGCACAGTAAAAGTCAAATGTGACTTTTACTGTGCGGGCTGTTTTCAAATTTTCTGTGGGAGTGAGCAGGACAGGGCAAATTCGTGCAGAGGCTCATTAAAACATCCTTCTATAGACTATTCCCGTCTGACCTAACCCCCCTTTTTTTTATTTTTTTCCGAAAGATATCCAGTTTTGATGACTTTTGACGCTTTCAGATTTTTTTTATATGCGCTACTGAATTTCTTACAAATTTTCAAAAACTGGGTAATTCACCACTTTTAGTAGCAAAAATCACCATGCGAAGTAGTTTTTAGTAACCCTAACATGGTGAACTTTTATTTCACCTCTAAAAAAATGAGCGCATCTTGGGAGCCCTATGTCGGTATGTTTGTTTACATTCTGAAACGTCAAAGTCCGCAGCTCAGGTGCCGGTGCCTGCAAATAAAACAAAATTATTTATTTCTTCGTATTTACGAAGAAAAGTTTTGCGGAATCGAAAAGACGGAAAACTTTTTTGTTGCCTATTGATTGATGCACCAAGCGGTAAGAAGAAGAATTTTGACATCCAAGCGGTGTGCCGTTTACACCCATCGACCAATCAGCGACGAGGATCTAATCGACGGCACACCGCTTGGATGTCAAAACTTCTTCTTCTTTTCGCTTGGTGCATCAATCAATACATCATAGTGGATGCTGCCCTGACTGCCCAAAAAAGGAGGAAGGTGAGCGGTTGCTGCCGAGTACAATTTTGGGATTTATTTACGGCGGAGGCTTATGGGAGTGTCGACAAAGCGAACATCACGAACGACGTGGGCCTATCACGGGACAGCAGTCAAGCGTCCGGAAAAAAACGTGATGTGACTGGAACCGGATAATTCAAGCAACCTGGCCGTTTTATTGAGGCAAATCGTTCGGACTACTGGCCCAGCATTGTCATGAAGGTTTGCGATTTGTATCTCAGTGGAGGATACGATAGTGTTACTGATTCGCGGAGCCGAATCGCAGCCAAACCGTGCCACAGCACCAAATTGGCCAATGCCAAGTTAATGCGGTCTACGAGAAGTGTCCAACTATGCTGACTAATACTGCCTATCAAGGGAAGAAGTTCAACGGTTGTTGGCATCGTCGATGAAACCAGTAACGGTGTCGTGTTGATCAATATTTGTTACCTATATTGAAATTAAATTACGCAATTTTCAACCCCGCTAAAATGTGATTCGATTACATTGTTTAGGGGCGGTACTGACCTCGCAAGTACTGTAGAAAAAGATAGGCCAAGAAACGGTCAAGAAACGATTTTCTGTCAAAATTTCTTGAGCCGTACTCAGCTGGAACAGAATAATCGATGAACTTGATGATCAATGATGATGGTGATGATTGTGTCGATCAAACCAGTTGTCACTTTTTCCTTGTGGGAAAAATGCTCCGACCTATTATTCCGCAAGTAAAGTGACATTCTTGACTGACTGTGAGCTTATTAAATTTTATTTATTTACATTTTGTTCCTCAGCAAGTCATTTACTAGAAAGTAAGTTTTTGACAAAATAGTTTTTGTGGTTTCTAATTATAAAATCTGTTCAATTGCTATTAGGTCAAATATTAGGAAGTGGCTGGAACCTGCTCGGAACAGCAATCATTGCGGCACGCAAATGTCCATGGTCTCCGGCACAAACTGCTCCACGGTCAACCTGGCCGCATCGGCTTGATAGTGCACCAAACCCGATACATTTTGCCAGAACTGGCTCTAGGAACCAGACATATTGATTATTTGCCGACGACGGACGCATTATGTACTTTGAGATAGTTCCAGACTAGTGGCGGACAGGATCGGATTATAAGCTGCCGGCTGCACCCCGAGCTGGATCTATCGATTTGTCCTGCTGGCGAAGCATAAGTGACCCTATTGATTTGGTTCAGACGGTCCACCCGCATAAGTAGCCAATGCGCCAGAAGGATTCGGAGAAAATGAGGCCACCGGGGAGAACAGAATCAACATTAACGATGTCAGCTTCGGGACGAAAGTAATTAGAGATCCTGTGATTGTGTGACTATGAGCCGGCATCGAGTTGCAGCATTTGCCGGAATTAGGCACCGATTTGGACAAGGCGGCGAATAAAACGAGCTAAAAAAACCGCAAATGAAGTTGTTGCTGGAAAAGCAGATGGGTAATCCGCAACATAGATTCTGGCAGCAAAGTGACATTAAAATGCAGCAGCAAAACACCGCTCGAAAGTTCCATCGAAAATCGGTCCTAAACATCTTCCATGTTTTATTGTTACAATACAGAATACACTGCTTTGAAGTAACAGGAATTCCTCCAGAATTTTTATCTAGAATCAGTATATGAGTTTCTTCGAAAACTCCTCCAGGAGAGGGGAGGTGTTTCAAGTGCTCCTTTAAAAGTCTTTCCAAATATTTTTTCAAGAGTTTCATTGGCAAATCATTCTGGATCATGCCAGGGTTTCCTCATAGATTTCTCCAGGGATTATTCTTCTGTATGGCTCTACGTTCCCACTGGAACTTGGCCTGCCTCTCTTCAACTTAGTATTCTTAGAGCACTTCCACAGTTATTAATTGAAGGGCTTTCTTTGTCTGTCATTGCATGGATTTGTACATTGTGAGGCAAGCACAATGATACACAAGGACTCGAGAAAATTTTCCCGACCGGAACGGGAATCGAACCCGCCGTCTCCGGATTGGCGATCCATAGCCTTAACTATGTACTAGGCTAACTGGAAACACCAATTTATATCTCCAGGGATTCATTATTAGATTCATCCAGGAGTTACTTCTGGAAGTTGCTCAGGCTTTTCTTCTAATATTCTTTCGAAGTTTATTCAGTAGTTCTTTATGAGATTTTTTTTAAGTATTTTCGATTTCTTCAAATTTCTTATGAGATTCCTCCAGGAGTATCCTCAGCAAATCCTTTTGGGATTGCTCCAAGTGTTCCTTATGTGATTCCTCCACGAATTCCTTATACAGGAATTCTTTATGAGAATGCTCCAAAAGTTCCTTCTGCGATTCCCCCAGGAATTAGTTTTGGGATTCTTTCATGAATTCCTTCTGGAATTGCTGCAGGAGTTCCTTCTGGGATTCCTCCAGTAATTCCTTCTGGGAATCTTCTAGGAATTTCTTATGGGATTTTTCCAGGAATTCTTAAGCCCCCTGAACTAGCATCTGTCAAAATACACATTGAGATGAAAAAAAAAAATCCCTCGTAAAATTTCTGTATGGGATTCCTTTAGAAATTCCTCCGAGGTTCCTTCAGGAAGTCCTCCGAGAATTCCCCCAGGGATTCCTTTAAGAAATCCTCCGGAGCGTCCTTCAGGAAGTGCTCCGCGAATTTCTCCGGGAATTCATCCAGAAATTCTTTCAGTAATACTTCCAGAAATTACTCCTGGAATTCTTCCTTGAATTTTTCCTGAAATTCCTACGAGAATTCTTTCAGAAATTCCACTGAAATGCTGCCAGGAAATCTCCAAGGATTTTTTTTGCAGGAATGCTTCTAGGAATTTCTCGAAGAATGCTTCTAAACTTCTCCAGAAATGCTTCCAGAGATTCTTCCACGCATTCCTTAAAGAATGCTTTCAGGAATTCTTCCAGAATTGCTCCCGGAATCCTACCACGAATTACTCCAGAAATTCTTCCAGGAATTCATCCATGTATCCACAAGAACTACTCCAGAAATACTTCCAAGAATTCACCCAGGAATTCTTCCGAGGATTTCTCCAGATATTCCTCCGGGGATTTTCCCACGAATTCCTCCAAGAATATCTATAAAAATCCCCCAAGGAATCCTCCAAGAAGTTCTGCAGAAAAACTTGCAAATATTCCTCCTGCAATTGTTCAAGAAATACTTTCAGGAATTATTTAGGGAATTCGTTTAGAAATTCTTCCAGGTATTCCTCCAGGATTACTGCCATGAATTCTCCCAGGATATCTTCACGGAATTTCTCCTGTAATTGTTTCAGTAATGCCACCAGAAATGCTTTCAGGAATTCCTCCAGAAACTCTTTCAGGAATCCTCCAGTAATTTATCCGTATGTTTTCCAGGAATACTTCTAGAAAATCCTCCGTGGTTTCCCCGGCGATTCCTTCAGGAACTCCTCTGGGGATTTTTTTTAAAGAAATTCCTCCATAAACTTCTGCAGGAGAACTTCCAAATATTCCTCCAGAAATTCTTCTAGGAATTCCTTTTTTTTTCAAGAAATTATTTCAGGAATTTCTGTAGAAATTCTTTTAGAAATTCCATCGGGAATTCTTCCAAGAAATCCTCCAGGAATTCTGCCAGGAATTTCTCCAGAATTCCTTCAGTAATGTCTTCAGGAGTTCTTTCAGGTATTCCTTCTGAACTTCAACCAGGAATTCATTCAAGTATTTTTTCCAGGGATTCCTCCAGGAATACTGGAATTCATCCATGACTTTTTCCAGGAGCTCTTTCATGAAAACTTCCAGGAATTCCTCCGTGGATTCTTCCAGGTAATCCTCCAGGAATTCCTCCGGGGATTCCTCCAGGAATTTCTCCGGGGATTGCTCCAGGGATTCCTCCAGGAGTTTGTGCGGGGATTTCTTAAGGAATTCCTCCTGGGGTTTCCCCATGAGTTCCTCCGGGGATTCCTCCAGAAATTACTCCGGGGATTCCTCCAGGTATTTCTCTGGGGATTCCCCCAGGAATTTCTCCGGGGATTCCTCCAGGAATTCTCCATAAATTCCTCCAGGGATTCCTCCAGGTATTTCTCCGGGGATTCCTCCAGGAATTCCTCCGGAGATTCCTCCAGGAATTCCTGCGGGGATTACTTAAATAATTCCTCCGGGGATTCTCCCATAAATTCCTCCAGGGATTGCTCCGGGGATTCCTCTAGGAATTCTCCAAAAATTCCTCCGCGGATTCCTCCAAAAATTCCTCCGGAGATTCTCCCAGGAATTCCTCCAGGGATTCCTCCAGGAATTATCCAAAATTCCTCCGGGGATTCCTCCAGGAATTCCTCCGGGAATTCCTTCAAGAATTCCTCCGGGGATTCTCCCAGGAATTCCTCCGGGGATTCCTCCAGGAATTCTCCAAAAATTCCTCCGGGGATTCCTCCAGGAATTCCTCCGGGGATTCCTCTAGGAATTCCTCCGGTTATTCCTCTAGGAATTCCTCCGGGGATTCCTCTAGGAATTCCTCCGGGGACTCCTCCGGGGATTCCTCCAGGAATTCCTCCGGGGATTCCTCCAGGATTTCCTCCGGGGATTCCTCCAGGAATTCCTCCGGGGATTCCTCCAGGAATTCCTCCGGGAATTCCTCCAGGAATTCCTCCGGGAATTCCTCCGGGCAGTGGCGTCTCGTAACCTCACTTTTTACCTGTTCAACGACCCTAAAACTTGCATTTGCGGAGAATTCAGAACCAGAATCAAATTGAAAATGGATGGAAACGACTTTTCTTGTCATTCTCTACTATTTACAAGCTAATTTGCTGAGAAAATTCAAGAATTTACATTCGTTGAACAGGTAGATTTGAGGTTAGGGAATCGCCACTGCCTCCGGGAATTCCTCCAGGAATTCCTCCGGGGATTCCTCCAGGAATTCTTCCGGGGATTCCTCCAGGAATTCCTCCGGGGATTCCTCCAGGAATTCCTCCGGGGATTCCTCCAGGAATTCCTCCGGGGATTCCTCCAGGAATTCCTCCGGGGATTCCTCCAGGAATTCCTCCGGGGATTCCTCCAGGAATTCCTCCGGGGATTCCTCCAGGAATTCCTCCGGGGATTCCTCCGGGGATTCCTCCAGGAATTCCTCCGGGGATTCCTCCAGGAATTCCTCCGGGGATTCCTCCAGGAATTCCTCCGGGGATTCCTCCAGGAATTCCTCCGGGGATTCCTCCAGGAATTCCTCCGGGGATTCCTCCAGGAATTCCTCCGGGGATTCCTCCAGGAATTCCTCCGGGGATTCCTCCAGGAATTCCTCCGGGGATTCCTCCAGGAATTCCTCCGGGGATTCCTCCAGGAATTCCTCCGGGGATTCCTCCAGGAATTCCTCCGGGGATTCTTCGAGGCATTCCTCCGGGGATCCCTCCAAAAATTCTTCCGAGGATTCTTCCGAAGAATCTTCCAGGAATTCCTCCGGGGATCACTCCTTCAATTCCTCCGGGAACTTCTCCAGGAATTCCTCCGAGAATTTCTGCAGGAATTCCTCTAAGAATTTCTCCAGGAATTCCTCCGGGGATTTCTCCTGAAATTTCTCCGGGTATTCTTTCGGGAATTCCTCCAGGTATTTCTTCGGCGATTTCTCCAGGAATTCCGCAAGAAATTCCTTCAGGAATACTTCCAGGAATTGCTGCAGGAATTCCTCCGGGAATTGCTTCAAGAATTCCTCCGGTGATTCTCCCAGGAATTCCTCCAGAGATTCTTCCGGGGATTCCTCCAGGAATTCTCCAAAAATTCCTCCGGGGATTCCTCCAAAAATTCCTCCGGGGATTCTCCTAGGAATTTCTTCGGGGATAACTCCTGGAATTCCTCCGGGAATTTCTCCAGGAATTCCTCCGAGAATTTCTCCAGGAATTCCTGCGAGAATTTCTCCAGGAATTCCTCCGGGGATTCTTCCTGAAATTTCTTACGGGAATTCCTCCAGGTATTCCTCCGGCGATTTCTCCAGGAATTCCTAAAGAAATTCTTTCAGGAATACTTTCAGGAATTGCTGCAGGAATTCCTCCATGAATTCTTTCAGGAATTTACTTCACTAGGAATTCTTCCAGGAATTCCTTCATAAAATCTTCCAGGAATGCTTCCAGCAATTCTTCCAGGAATTTGATATAAAAATTCCTCCTTGGAATCCTCCAGGAAGTTCAGCAGTAACACTTCCAAATATTTCTCCAGGAATTGTTCAAGAAATTCTTTCAGGAAATATTTTTGGATTTCCTCCAGGAATTCTACCAGGATAGCCTCCCGGAATTTCTCCTGTAATTCTTTCAGTAATGGCTTCAGGAATTCTTCCAGAAACTCTTCCAGGAAATCCTCCACGAATTCATCCATATTTTCCAGGAACTGCTCCAGAAATACTTCCACGAATTCCACCGTGGATTCTTTAGAAATTCCTCCGAGGATTCCTCCATAAATTTCTGCAGGATCTAATCCAGGAATTCAGCCACGAATTCCTAGAGAATTTTTCCAGGAATTCTGATAGAAATTACTCCAGGAATTAATCCAGAAATCTAGGAATCTATCCAGGATTTTTTCAGGAATTCATCCAGAAGTTTCTCGGAAAATTCTCCAGAAGTTCCTCAGAATTTCTTCTTGATGTTCGACGGGATTTCTTCTGAAAATTCTTCCTATTCCAGATGATTCCTTCAGGAATTCCTCTGGGGATTGCTTCAAGAACTCTACCGGGGATTCCTCCAGCAACTTCTCCGGGGATTTCTCTTGGAATCCTCCTGAGGAATCCTACACGAATTCTTTCAGGAATTCCTCCGAAAATTATTCCAGGAATTCCTCCGGGGATTCTTCCATGCATTCTTCAGGAGATTTTCAGAGAATCCCCGAGACTTCCTGGAGGAAACACCGAAAAATTTCCTGACCTAAGGTATGCCACAAGAATTCTATTAGGCACCCGCGGAGGAATTCCTGGAGGAGTCCCTGAAAGAATTCCTGGAGGAATCCCTGGAGAAATTCCTGGAGGGATCCCTGCTGGATTTTCGGGAGGAATTCCTTGAGGAATCCCCGGAGGAATTCCTGGAAGAATTCCTGGAGAAATTCCTGGAAGAATTCCTGGAGAAATTCCTGGAAGAATTCCTGGAGAAATTCCTGGAAGAATTCCTGGAGAAATTCCTAGAAGAATTCCTGGAGAAATTCCCGGAAGAATTCCTGGAGAAATTCCTGGAGAAATTCCTGGAAGAATTCCTGGAGGAATTCCTGGAGAAATTCCTGGAGGAATTCCCGGAGAAATTCCTGGAGGAATTACTGGAGAAATTCCTAGAGAAATTCCTGGAGGAATTCCTGGAGGGATTCCCGGAGGAATTCCTGGAGGAATCCCCGAAGGAATTCCTGGAGGAATCCCTGAAGGAATTTCTGGAGGAATCCCCTAAGGAATTCCTGGAGGAATCCCCGAAGGAATTCCTGGAGGAATCACCGAAGGAATTCCTGGAGGAATCCCCGGAGGAATTCCTGGAGGAATCCCCGGAGGAATTCCTGGAGGAATCCCCGGAGGAATTCCTGGAGGAATCCCCGGAGGAATTCCTGGAGGAATCCCCGGAGGAATTCCTGGAGGAATCCCCGGAGGAATTCCTGGAGGAATCCCCGGAGGAATTCCTGGAGGAATCCCCGGAGGAATTCCTGGAGGAATCCCCGGAGGAATTCCTGGAGGAATCCCCGGAGGAATTCCTGGAGGAATCCCCGGAGGAATTCCTGGAGGAATCCCCGGAGGAATTCCTGGAGGAATCCCCGGAGGAATCCCTGGAGGAATTTCCGGAGGAATTCCTGGAGGAATTCCTGGAGAAATTCCTGGAGGAATTCCTGGAGGAATTCCTGAAGAAATTCCTGGAGGAATTCCTGGAGAAAGTCCTGGAGGAATCCCTGGAGAAATTCCTGGAGAAAGTCCTGGAGGAATTCCTGGAAGGAATTCCTGGAGAAATTCCTGGAGAAATTCCTGGAGAAATTCCTGGAGGAATTCCTGCAGTAATTCCTGGAGGAATTCCTGGAGAAATTCCTGGAGGAATTCCTGGAGAAAATCCTGGAGGAATTCCTGGAGAAATTCCTTGAGGAATTCCTGGAGAAATTCCTGGAGAAATTCCTGGAGAAATTCCTGGAGAAATTCCTGGAGGAATTCCTGGAGAAATTCCTGGAGGAATTCCTGGAGGAATTCCTGGAGGAATTCCTGGAGAAATTCCTGGAGGAATTCCTGGAGAAATTCCTGGAGGAATTCCTGGAGAAATTCCTGGAGGAATTCCTGGAGGAATTTCTGGAGAAATTCCTGGAGGGATTCCTGGAGAAATTCCTGGAAGAATTCCTGGAGAAATTCCTGGAGGAATTCCTGGAGAAATTCCTGGAGGAATTCCCGGTGGAATTCCTGTAGGATTTTTCGGAGGAATTCCTGGAGGAATCTTCTGGAGGAATTCCTGGAGCAATTCCTGGAGGAATTCCTGGAGAAATTCCTTGAGGAATTCCTGGAGAAATTCCTCGAGAAATTCCTGGAGGAATTGCTGGAGGAAGAAGAATTCCTGGAGGAATTGCTGGAGAAATTCCTGGAGGAATTCCTGGAGAAATTCCTGGAGGAATTCCTGGAGGAATTCCCGGAGGAATTTTAGGAGGAATTCCTGTAGGAATTCCCGGAGAAATTCCTGGAGGAATTCCTGGAGAAATTCCTGGAGGAATTCCTGGAGAAATTCCTGGGGGAATTCCTGGAGATATTCCTGGAGGAATTCCTGGAGGAATTCCTGTAGGAATTCCCGGAGGAATTCCCGTAGAAATTCCTGGAGGAATTCCTGGAGGAATTCCCGGAGAAATTCCTGCAGGAATTCCCGGAGAAATTCCTGGAAGAATTCCTGGAGAAATTCCTGGAAGAATTCCTGGAGAAATTCCTGGAAGAATTCCTGGAGAAATTCCTGGAAGAATTCCTGGAGAAATTCCTGGAAGAATTCCTGGAGAAATTCCTGGAAGAATTCCTGGAGAAATTCCTGGAAGAATTCCTGGAGAAATTCCTGGAAGAATTCCTGGAGAAATTCCTGGAAGAATTCCTGGAGAAATTCCTGGAAGAATTCCTGGAGAAATTCCTGGAAGAATTCCTGGAGAAATTCCTGGAAGAATTCCTGGAGGAATTCCCGGAGAAATTCCTGGAGGAATTCCCGGAGAAATTCCTTGAGGAATTACTGGAGAAATTCCTGGAGAAATTCCTGGAAGAATTCCTGGAGTAATTCCTGGAGGAATTCCTGGAGGAATCCCCGAAGGAATTCCTGGAGGAATCCCCGAAGGAATTTCTGGAGGAATCCCCGGAGGAATTCCTGGAGGAATCCCCGGAGGAATTCCTGGAGGAATCCCCGGAGGAATTCCTGGAGGAATCCCCGGAGGAATTCCTGGAGGAATCCCCGGAGGAATTCCTGGAGGAATCCCCGGAGGAATTCCTGGAGGAATCCCCGGAGGAATTCCTGGAGGAATCCCCGGAGGAATTCCTGGAGGAATCCCCGGAGGAATTCCTGGAGGAATCCCCGGAGGAATTCCTGGAGGAATCCCCGGAGGAATTCCTGGAGGAATCCCCGGAGGAATTCCTGGAGGAATCCCCGGAGGAATTCCTGGAGGAATCCCCGGAGGAATTCCTGGAGGAATCCCCGGAGGAATTCCTGGAGGAATCCCCGGAGGAATTCCTGGAGGAATCCCCGGAGGAATTCCTGGAGGAATCCCCGGAGGAATTCCTGGAGGAATCCCCGGAGGAATTCCTGGAGGAATCCCCGAAGGAATTCCTGGAGGAATCCCCGGAGGAATTCCTGGAGGAATCCCCGGAGGAATTCCTGGAGGAATCCCCGGAGGAATTCCTGGAGGAATCCCCGGAGGAATTCCTGGAGGAATCCCCGGAGGAATTCCTGGAGGAATCCCCGGAGGAATTCCTGGAGGAATCCCCGGAGGAATTCCTGGAGGAATCCCCGGAGGAATTCCTGGAGGAATCCCCGGAGGAATTCCTGGAGGAATCCCCGGAGGAATTCCTGGAGGAATCCCCGGAGGAATTCCTGGAGGAATCCCCGGAGGAATTCCTGGAGGAATCCACGGAGGAATTCCTGGAGGAATCCCCGGAGGAATTCCTGGAGGAATCCCCGGAGGAATTCCTGGAGGAATCCCCGGAGGAATTCCTGGAGGAATCCCCGGAGGAATTCCTGGAGGAATCCCCGGAGGAATTCCTGGAGGAATCCCCGGAGGAATTCCTGGAGGAATCCCCGGAGGAATTCCTGGAGGAATCCCCGGAGGAATTCCTGGAGGAATCCCCGGAGGAATTCCTGGAGGAATCCCCGGAGGAATTCCTGGAGGAATCCCCGGAGGAATTCCTGGAGGAATCCCCGGAGGAATTCCTGGAGGAATCCCCGGAGGAATTCCTGGAGGAATCCCCGGAGGAATTCCTGGAGGAATCCCCGGAGGAATTCCCGGAGGAATCCCCGAAGGAATTCCTGGAGGAATCCCCGAAGGAATTCCTGGAGGAATCCCCGAAGGAATTCCTGGAGGAATCCCCTAAGGAATTCCTGGAGGAATCCCCGAAGGAATTCCTGGAGGAATCCCCGAAGGAATCCCTGGAGGAATTCCCGGAGAAATTCCTTGAGGAATTCCTGGAGAAATTCCTGGAGAAATTCCTGGAAGAATTCCTGGAGAAATTCCTGGAAGAATTCCTGGAGAAATTCCTGGAAGAATTCCTGGAGAAATTCCTGGAAGAATTCCTGGAGAAATTCCTGGAAGAATTCCTGTAGAAATTCCTGGAGAAATTCCTGGAAGAATTCCTGTAGGAATTCCCGGAGAAATTCCTGGAAGAATTCCTGGAGAAATTCCTGGAGGAATTCCCGGAGAAATTCCTGGAAGAATTCCTGGAGAAATTCCTGGAAGAATTCCTGGAGAAATTCCTGGAGAAATTCCTGGAGGAATTCCTGGAGAAATTTCCGGAGGAATCCCCGAAGGAATTCCTGGAGGAATCCCCGAAGGAATTCCCGAAGGAATTCCTGGAGGAATCCCCGAAGGAATTCCTGGAGGAATCCCCGAAGGAATTCCTGGAGGAATCCCCGAAGGAATTCCTGGAGGAATCCCCGAAGGAATTCCTGGAGGAATCCCCGAAGGAATTGCTGGAGGAATCCCCTAAGGAATCCCTGGAGGAATTTCCGGAGGAATTCCTGGAGGAATTCCTGGAGAAATTCCTGGAGGAATTCCTGAAGAAATTCCTGGAGGAATTCCTGGAGAAAGTCCTGGAGGAATCCCTGGAGAAATTCCTGGAGAAAGTCCTGGAGGAATTCCTGGAAGGAATTCCTGGAGAAATTCCTGGAGGAATTCGTGGAGAAATTCCTGGAGGAATTCCTGCAGTAATTCCTGGAGGAATTCCTGGAGAAAATCCTGGAGGAATTCCTATAGAAATTCCTTGAGGAATTCCTGGAGAAATTCCTGGAGAAATTCCTGGAGGAATTCCTGGAGAAATTCCTGGAGGAATTCCTGGAGGAATTCCTGGAGGAATTCCTGGAGGAATTCCTGGAGAAATTCCTGGAGGAATTCCTGGAGAAATTCCTGGAGGAATTCCTGGAGAAATTCCTGGAGGAATTCCTGGAGAAATTTCTGGAGGAATTCCTGGAGGAATTTCTGGAGAAATTCCTGGAGGGATTCCTGGAGAAATTCCTGGAGAAATTCCTGGAGGAATTCCTGGAGAAATTCCTGGAGGAATTCCCGGTGGAATTCCTGTAGGATTTTTCGGAGGAATTCCTGGAGGAATCTTCTGGAGGAATTCCTGGAGCAATTCCTGGAGGAATTCCTGGAGAAATTCCTTGAGGAATTCCTGGAGAAATTCCTCGAGAAATTCCTGGAGGAATTGCTGGAGAAATTCCTGGAGGAATTCCTGGAGAAATTCCTGGAGGAATTCCTGGAGGAATTTCCGGAGGAATTTTAGGAGGAATTCCTGTAGGAATTCCCGGAGAAATTCCTGGAGGAATTCCTGGAGAAATTCCTGGAGGAATTCCTGGAGAAATTCCTGGGGGAATTCCTGGAGATATTCCTGGAGGAATTCCTGTAGGAATTCCCGGAGGAATTCCCGTAGAAATTCCTGGAGGAATTCCTGGAGGAATTCCCGGAGAAATTCCTGCAGGAATTCCCGGAGAAATTCCTGGAAGAATTCCTGGAGAAATTCCTGGAAGAATTCCTGGAGAAATTCCTGGAAGAATTCCTGGAGAAATTCCTGGAAGAATTCCTGGAGAAATTCCTGGAAGAATTCCTGGAGAAATTCCTGGAAGAATTCCTGGAGAAATTCCTGGAAGAATTCCTGGAGAAATTCCTGGAAGAATTCCTGGAGGAATTCCCGGAGAAATTCCTGGAGGAATTCCCGGAGAAATTCCTGGAGGAATTCCCGGAGAAATTCCTTGAGGAATTACTGGAGAAATTCCTGGAGAAATTCCTGGAAGAATTCCTGGAGTAATTCCTGGAGGAATTCCTGGAGGGATTCCCGGAGGAATTTCTGGAGGGATTCCCGGAGGAATTCCTGGAGGAATTCGCGGAGGAATTCCCGGAGGAATTCCTGGAGGAATTCCCGGAGGAATTCCTGGAGGAATTCCCGGAGGAATTCCTGGAGGAATTCCCGGAGGAATTCCTGGAGGAATTCCCGGAGGAATTCCCGGAGGAGTCCCCAGAGGAATTCCCGGAGGAATCCCCAGAGGAATTCTTGGAGGAATCCCCAGAGGAATTCCCGGAGGAATCCCCAGAGGAATTCCCGGAGGAGTCCCCAGAGGAATTCCCGGAGGAATTCTTGGAGGAATCCCCCGAGGAATTCCCGGAGGAATTCCTGGAGGAATTCCCGGAGGAATCCCCAGAGGAATTCCTGGAGGAATGCCCGGAGGAATTCCTGGGGGAATTCCTAGAGGAATTCCTGGGGGAATTCGCGGAGGAATTCCTAGATGAATTTTCGGAGGAATTCTTAGATGAATTTCCGGAGGAATTCCTGGATGAATTTCCGGAGGTAGTCTTGGAGGAATTCCCGGTGGAATTCCCGGCGAAATTTCTGGAGGAATTCCTGGAGAAATTCCTGGGGGAATTCCTTGGGGAATTCCTGGAGGAATTCCCGGAGAAATTCCTGGAGGAATTCCCGGAGAAATTCCTGGAGGAATTCCCGGAGAAATTCCTGGAGGAATTCCTGGAGAAATTCCTGGAGAAATTCCTGGAAGAATTCACGGAGGAATTCCTGGAAGAATTCACGAAGGAATTGCTGGAGGAATCCCCGGAGGAATCCTCGGAGGAATCCCCGGAGGAATTCTTGGAGGAACCGCGGAGGAATTCCTGGAGGAATTCCCGGAGGAATTCCTGGAGAAATTCCCGGAGGAATTCTTGGAAGAATTCCCGGAGGAATTCTTGGAGGAACCGCGGAGGAATTCCTGGAGAAATTCCCGGAGGAATTCGTGGAGGAATTTCTGGGGCAATTCCTGGAGGAATTCCTGGGGGAATTCGCGGAGGAGTTCCTGGGGGAATTCGCGGAGGAATTCCTGGGGGAATTCGCGGAGGAATTCCTAGAAGAATTTTCGGAGGAATTCCTAGATGAATTCCTGGAGGAATTCCCGGCGAAATTTCTGGAGGAACTCCCGGAGGAATTTCTGGAGGAATTCACGAAGGAATTCCTGGAGGAATCCCCGGAGGAATTCTTGGAGGAATTCCCGGAGGAATTTCTGGAGGAATCCGCGGAGGAATTTCTAGAGGAATCCGCGGAGGAATTTCTAGAGGAATCCGCGGAGGAATTCCTGGAGGAATCCCCGGAGGAATTCCTGGAGGAATCTTCCGAGAAATTCCTGGATGAATCCCCGGAGGAATTCATGCAGGATTCCCCGGAAGGAATTTCTGGAGGTATTCCTGTTAGAATTTCTGGAGGAATGGCTGGAAGAATTTCTAAAGAAATTCCCGGAGGATTTTTTTGTTATTGTAATTGTAATTTATTATCATAAACGTAAGCCTGGCGGTATAACCATCATCCAGGAAGAACTATTGGAAATATTACTGGAGGATTTTTTTTATGTATAATCCCTGCAGTTTTCCCCGGAGGAGTTTCTGGAGGAATCCCCGGAGGAAAAGGCGAAGAACTTACTGAAGCTATCCTCGGAGAAATTCATGAAGGATTTCCTTGGGGAATTTACGGTGGAATCCTTCAGGTATTACTAGAGGATTTTCTGGAGCAGTCCTCGAAGGAATTCCTGGAGGAATGCACGGATGACTTCTTGGAGGAATTTCGGGAAGTATTCCTGGAGGAATTGCTTGAGGAACCCCCGGAGAAATTTCTGATGAAATCCCTAGAGGAATACTCGTAGGAATTCCTGAAGGAATCGCCGGAGGAATTCCTCGAGGGATCCCTGGACGTGTTTTCGAAGGGATTCCCGGAGAAATCCCTGAAGATGTTGCTGGAGTAAATCCCCTGCCAAATCACTAAGAACTTCCACCGAATCGCATTTTTTTTCCTGGGAATTTGTAGCTTATATTTGAGCAAACTTTAGATACATTTTCGCAGCTATTTTCCGCGGCTGGTAATCCATCTATTTTCATCCCGTAATCCCGATGGATTTTTATTCTTGGGAGTAATTGTCAGCTTCCACTCGAACTTGACCAACTGCATCACAATTTCAAATGATCCGACCTCGCCACAGGCAAGGGAACTGGTTTACATGTCCGCCACCGTATGCACCACCAGCTGGAAATCATGATATAACCTTTCTTCCGGTTGCGCTTGTCCGGCCGGAATATCAACGGGTCACAATGCTGGTCAATCTTCCACTGTGCTGCGTTCCAGACCAAGTGAGTATGAGCGTAGATTCATTGTTGATAAACAAAATTGATAAACAAGTTGTTTCGTCGATTTTTTTTTCTTTTTTCTCTCTCAAGATCGACTGTCAAAATTACTTTGGTAAAAATGCTGTTTTTTCCTTGACCTCATTTCTTACGATCTGAGTACTAGGCTTTAATCAATAAATAAATTATCGTAAATGACCTTATCACAGACAAACAGACGTAACACCTTGAACGATTTTCATGGAAATCCATCGCCCAGTTCACACTACCATCACCTGGTGGAAAAGTTGCACGAATCACTGTGTTGTGCCATATCGTCAACAGAAGGCGCTAGTTTGAAACGTCAAATGCATAGAAAAACGATGCGCGCGCCTCTGGTTGTGAAAGCCTCAACTATGAAAATTTAAAATGATCGTTAAAAGCGTGGTCGATGGAAATTTCGCAAGTGTTACGTCTGTTTGTCTGTGACCTTATTTTATATGTTACCCGTGTATCTACAGTAAAGCAACTGTTTGTGATATCACGCCCTGCACCAGTACACATTAATGCTTTTCTCCAGTGCTTCTCAAAGCCGCTTTTGATAGCGCCCCAATGTGTTTGTTTCAAATTCAAACCTATGAAAAGTCTGAAAATTGGGGCACACAATTGAGAGCTAAAATAAATCTAGACCAACATGTGAAAAAGGCGGATTTCCAAAATCTTCGAATCGAGAAAATGCAATACAAAGTTTTTCAATCGAAAATTTATTCCTATTTTACAATTTATGGAGAATAGTTATGATTGATTCATCAATTACAATGAAAATAATGCTTTCTATCTGATGTGGTGTCAAAAACTACCAAAAAGTGCATATTTGTGTAGAAAATTAAAGAAAACTGCATTACACCCACATTGAAAGTTTTCCGTCATTACGCCTAACATGCTTCGCCGCTTGACAGCCAACACTGGATTTACGCCCGGCAATTAGTACCTGCTGCCGCTTCCTTTTGTTGTTACGCCCGAGTACTTTTTTAAGTTAATAGAAAGATTATAAACACTACAACTAGCAGAGTGCATTAAATTAACGTTGGAAAATAACAAACATATTTTCCGAGTGTGGCGAGCGACCGGCAGACCAGCAGAATGTCAAGGTTTAAAATATCTTCTACATAATTAGCAGTGAAATACGATATTTCAAACGCACTAGGTATATCTAATTTCCATTCCTGTACTGCCTGTGATCGCATAACTGTCCCATAGGAAAGCCAGCAAATATGGGACTGATATGCGATCATATGCAGTGTAGTTCTACTTCGGAACAGTTCCATCTGTCATTCAAAATCTTTCTCTCGATACCTGTATGTACTAATACCTAATTAGTAATTATTTATCGATTAGTGCACCTACGAACCTGTCGTTCCACCGGCCGGACGAAGTAACAATAATCACTCTGATTCCAATTTACCTGGTCAATGGGATTCACTTACCGGAGGAGCATAAGGATGCTTTCAGTTTTGTGCTGCTGCTGTTGGGGTGTTTTTTTTCATCAGATGCAAACAAACGGAAGCTCCTGCCCGCGGAGGAATATCTGGTTTTTGGCATCTGGATTGGGATTCCAGAATTCGAAGACACGGCGAAGGGATATTATCACCGAAATTCATCATTGATGGGCCGCGAACGTAATGAAATGAACAAAAAACGAATAAAATTACCCGGGCGTAACAACAAACTGGGAGCAACAACAGTAATAAGTGCACGTCGGATTTCCACTTTGACATTTCAACAGGCGATGAAGCGGGGCGGAATGACGCATGCGTTTCGATGAGGGAGTAAAATCAATTTGTAATTTAAATATAAATAAGAACTTGACATTTTGAAAAAAAAATGATAAACTAAAATGATAAATAGATTGATTTAGCTATTCTTTCACAACTGTTTACCATTTTAAGCATTTTAAAGCATTTTTATCCAATGCAAATATCTTGGGCGGAACAACACATTACCGACAAGCGATAGTAGTGTGGAATTACGCCTTTATTTTAATTTGCTTTCAACGATGATGGATTAATATTTTTAGGGAAATTTCGAGAGGAGACAACTATTTTTGATATGTTCTCTTGAAATATCAGAAAATGTGATTTGTTTACATTTTGGCTCTTCCGCCCTTTTCAAATGTTGGTCTAGAAATCATCTAGATCTGCTCTTGTGTAGAAACAAGCCTACATTAATTTAAAGATTTAGAATCAGAAGTTCTTCCTATAATTCAAAGTTGGAAAGTTGATTGGTGACCCTATTTAACTACGAATTTAACTAAATTATTAAGGAAGACCTGCATTGCATCACCTTGCAGTTCTGGGAGGACATGGTGAACCTATTCAACCATTAATTTTATTAAATTATTAAGGAAGGCCTGCGTTGCATCACCTTGCAGTTCTGGGAGGACATGGTGAACCTTTGTAACTATGAATTTAACTAAATTATTAAGGAAGACTTGCATTGCATCACCTTGCAGTTCTGGGAGGACATGGTGAACCTATTCAACCATTAATATTACTAAATTATTAAGGAAGGCCTGCATTGCATCACCTTGCAGTTCTGGGAGGACACGGTGAACCTTTGTAACTATGAATTTAACAAAATTATTAAGGAAGACTTGCATTGCATCACCTTGCAGTTCTGGGAGGACATGGTGAACCTACTTAACTACGAATTTAACTAAATTATTGAGGAAGACTTGCATTGCATCACCTTGCAGTTCTGGGAGGACATGGTGAACCTATTCAACCATTAACTTTATTAAATTATTAAGGAAGGCCTGCATTGCATCACCTTGCAGTTCTGGGAGGACATGGTGAACCTACTTAACTACGAATTTAACTAAATTATTAAGGAAGACTTGCATTGCATCACCTTGCAGTTCTGGGAGGACATGGTGAACCTATTTAACTATGAATTTAACTGAATTATTGAGGAAGGCCGGCATTGCATCACCTTGCAGTTCTGGGAGGACACGGTGATCCTTTGTAACTATGAATTTAACAAAATTATTAAGGAAGACTTGCATTGCATCACCTTGCAGTTCTGGGAGGACATGGTGAACCTTTGTAACTATGAATTTAACTAAATTATTAAGGAAGACTTGCATTGCATCACCTTGCAGTTCTGGGAGGACATGGTGAACCTACTTAACTACGAATTTAACTAAATTATTGAGGAAGACTTGCATTGCACCACCTTGCAGTTTTGGGAGGACATGGTGAACCTATTCAACCATTAATTTTACTAAATTATTAAGGAAGACTTGCATTGCATCACCTTGCAGTTCTGGGAGGACATGGTGAACCTATTCAAATATGAATTTAACAAAATTATTAAGGAAGACCTGCATTGCATTACGTTGCAGTTCCGAGAGGACATGGTTAACCAGTTAATATATTTTCGGATGTGTCGTAGTATCCAGGTAAAGAGAACCCCTCACCCCTCCCTTGTGATTTTAATAGTTTTTGCCAAACTGATACATAAAAATATGAAAATTATAACAATATGGTTGCTGTTGGGGCTAGTCCAAAACGGTGAACAAGATGTTGAAGTTCATGATGATGTGGCTTGCTATTTAAGTGCCATGATAACTGGAATGATGAAAGAACCATGGTTGACAGGAGTAAAGTAACTGTAAGAAATTGAAAACAAATTAACGGATCGTGTGAAAACTATTTTGTTAAGCGTCCCTGCAATAACCAATATCAGAACAGCATACACCGAGAAAAATTTCTACTCAATGACTGGCAATGGGTTGTCCCACTTTTAAAGGAAACTTAGTAAGAAAACAAAGGATTTTTCGATTTCTGAGTAAGACCAACTCAGCCACTGAGTAGAAATTTTTCCCTGTGTATAGTCAAACCTCCAAGATTAATACTAAAAATAGTGTGCTAGTCAAATTTGGGGCGATATGTGGCAGTACAAAGATATATAGTATATTGCATTGCCAACTGGACTGCGACAGAGTGCGGAATCTTAAATAAAAGTGCGATATTGCATCAAATCGTTCCGGTGTCTTCACCGCACTTATTCATCATGAGCTAATGAATAAGTGCGATGAAGACACCGAAACGATCTGACACCAAATCGCACTTTTATTTGAGATTCCGCACTTCCTCGTCGCACTTTTAACTGCGCAATGCGCAATACCGTCATGCGGGGCTTTTTCATACACTTTTTCATGGGTTTTCAACTTTATGACATGATAACTCCCAGTGTAGTGAATGGATTTCCACAATTTTTACACATAATAATCGTGAGAATGTATGTAGCACAGACAAACAGACGTAACACTCTGATAATTCCCATCGTACACCGATTTAACGGTCAATTTAAAAATTTGATAGTTGGCCAACTGACCACCCGTAGCGCTCGCATCGTTTTTGTTCGAGTTTGACGTTTGCCCACTACCGCCACCTAGTTGATAGTCGGCCAAACTCAGTCCTTTTAGCATTGGGCGAATGTGTTTCCGTGACTATAATTTGAATCGGAAAATGTTCGAAGTGTTACGTCTGTTTGTCTGTGTATGTAGGATGGGAGCGGGACATTTGGCATAAAGTCATTTGGCATAAGGTCGTTTGGCATAAGGTCACCTGGCATAAAGACATTTGGCATAACGGTCATTTGGCATAATGGACATTTGGCATAACCGAAATGCACCCTTCTTTATTATGCCAAGTGTCCATTATGCCAAATGACCGTTATGCCAAATGACTTTATGCCAAGTGACCTTATGCCAAACGGCCTTATGCCAAACGACTTTATGCCAAATGACACAGACCCCGTATGCAACATTTGAACTAAATCCATCAATAAACCAAAAAGTTATTCATACACAGCAGCGTGATATTGTAATAAATACATCCTAAAAATGGGACCATCATTCCTTTATTTAGGTGAAACGGTCATTTTTAATGTATGTATAATGATACAAATATTAGATTGTATATGCTACGTTGACACATCTTGAATGAATGGATCAACTTTTTGAAATCAACTGAAGCAAATTTTTGGAACATTCCCGGAGGAACATTCGGATCAATTTCTGGATGTGCCCTTACAGAAATTCCAGAAGGAATTTTTATAAAAAATTTAGAAGGAATCCGTGGAGGAATTTTTGGAGCAATCCTCGAGGAACAAAGCTTGCTTCTAAACTTAGTGTTCAATGAACACTTCCACCATAGAATTATTAGATAATCTATGCTCTATGCTGGAAGTCAAGGAAATTTCCATTACGACAAGTTCCCGGATCGACCGAGAATCGAACCCGTCACCCTCAGCATGACCATGCTGAATACCTACGCCTTTACTGCTGTGTCTATAGGAACCCTCCATTATTTCAAACATGTTATGAAACATTCTCCAGAAATAGACAAATCTATAGAGGGAAATTTTCAAGAATTAACCTGAGAATTCGTAAAAATACTTCATGTATCAAAAATCGCATCCTGCTGAATTGCTCTTCGTCCGGAAAAAAAAATTCTTAACTCCTAGGGAAAACTCTACCAGATTGTTAAGGCAAAGAATTCCTACGAGAAGCTCTTGGAGAAAAAGCCTACGAGGAGCACCTAGTAAAAAACCTCTCGATGAACTCCCGGAGAAAAATTTCCAGAAGGAACTCCTGGAACATATATTCCAGCAACTTCTAGCAAAACAAACGTTGGTTTGGGTGAGTCTATAAGGATGCAAACTTGGTATTAATCAATAAACAGGCTTGAATCAATAACTACGGAATCACAGACGAATACGTAACGTAGGTACTGTTCAGTGGCCATAGTAGCAGACATGTCCTGACTTTACAGGTGGTCGACACCCTGTGTAAGGTTTCTACGGAGAAAATCATCTTATGTACGAGTCCTTACCTGACGCGGTCATCTGGCTGTACGGTTCAACGGTTCGATTGGAAGAGTTCAATCTGGTCAGAATGCAGAAATCCACCAGAACCGCAATCATCTCAAGGGCCAGGTATGACAAAGTCAACAGGCGACATTATCACATCCTCCTGGAAATTCAACCACGTCCTCATCCAGTTCTTCATGGTGTCCCGGTGCATAAAGGACGTCTTCCGGGCCAAATTGAACTCCTCATCCTGCTTTCCGGCCAGAATTTTCGAAATTCGATCCACCCGGAACAATCTACGCACCTACTGCTCGTCGAACTTTCCGCCATATCCCTATCGGAATCCTTGCCCGACTCGTCCAGCGTCGAGCCAAAATCTCCCAGGTCCGAGAAGCGATCGCTGTACAAATCCTTCACACTTAAAATCAATTCTCGAGCTCGGCAGAAAAATATGCTGACTTCTATCGGCAAACCGTCATTTTGCTGATATTTCAGCAAACAGAACATGTTTGCCGAGATTGTCTTAAATGTTTTGCTGAAATATCAGCAAATAGTTTGAAAATTCGGAAAACTGACAGCATTTTTTGCTGAGTTTATCGGCAAACATAGATTTTACTGAGATCAGCAAACGAGATTACTGAGAATTCAGCAATTTTATCATCCATTGCCGAATTTCGGTAACACAACTGTCACTTTTGTCGTCGCCACCTCAGTGGAAAAAAGACAAACAAACCTGATTAGTGCTGCATGAAGATATCCGAAAAAATGGAAAGAACGCTGAGCGCAAAAAGTGTAAGTGAGTATTCAAGAATGCAATTATTCTGTAAATATTGTAACTATTGGTAATTTATGTTCATTTTCATTTTATTACAGGTTGGCGGCATCCGAGGCGGCATCATCATTTTGATACTGAAATTCACAGTCGCGTTCGAGGAGCCGCTCGATGTTTCCCCGCATGGTGTTGCCTATGGAGTATATTTATGAAGAATAACCGTGTGCCGCAAAATCGTTATTTTATTGTAAAAGTGAACCTGAATAAATTTGCGTAGCCAAGATAGTATCATCGTATTTCCAAGCGCGTGGAATGAGGAATTCTTCATTTTATTTTGAGTTTTTTTCCTTTTTGATTCCAAAACAAAAACCAAACACAACTGCCGAGATTCAGCAAATATTATTGGTGAGATTTCGGCAAAAATATCGTTAGCTGTCAGTTTTGTGATTGCTGATATCTCGGCAAATCTATTTTTTGCCGAGATGATTGCCGAGCACTCGGCGGTGCCAATCTCGGCAAACGGTTTGCCGAGATTCGGCAAAAAAAACTTAGTGTGTTCATCTTATTCTTCACGAAGGCCATGTCACGGGAGTATTCCTGCAGCCTAGCCATCCGCACTGGATTCTTCCTCATGATGTACTCAGAGACCCTCCGCGCGTTCTGCCGCGACATGGCATGGTCAATCGCTTCCTGCATGATGCCGCCAGGAACATTTTTTTTTCCATCAGAATGCCCGATTCACGCGGCGGCTTCTCAGTCCACGTCTGCATGATCTGGGAGATTTCATTGAAAAATATCGGCACGTAGTCGCCGCTGGCCTTTCCTGCTCAGCCATTCCGGTGGCTGCTACTGGTTCCGGTGGGAGTCGTCGCCGGGGTAGTGCCGCCTAGCGCCGCCATCAGATTTGTGCTCGGATTGTTGATGGTGGTTTATCGCAGACCTGGTGGGTGTTTGATTTTGTGAAAATAACAGGAATTTATGATTATTTAATAAGATCAACATTCCGCGAGCACTCCTTACCTACCTGCAACAAGAATAATAATTAACAATCCCTTGCCAGAAGATTGCAGCCGCAAACCGAGTGATTATATTTTTCACAATAACGATAAACACTGGCGAGATGGACCGTGACCGGCCTTGGCCAGTTGTCTGACGACACCAGCAAAACAAAAAAATTATAAATGAACACCAGAATTAATCTGTCAAAATCGACAGCCCCAGCCAGTGAGAGTCTAATGAAGGTGTGGAAGAGACACTTCGTGTGCGTGAGATCCGTGTTTGGTGCAAACCATGTCACTACTACAAGCAAAGCGAGCTCCCATAAGAACGCGTGTCAAATAGTGACGTCACTATTTGTGTTTACATTTTTCTTTGCTTACTAATACATAGCCATCTCTTCTTCTTCCCCACCTGTAATATACGCTCATTGAGCCCCAGCTGATCCAAAATAATTTATTCACCTCAAACGAGAAATGTCAGAGGGGGGAGAACGGGATAAAACGCATTTTCACCAAAGCAAAACTTAAAGGAGAAAGCGGTGTAAAATAGAGCTTCGCACAATTTTTGCTGTTTTTCAATAGTTGCAGGCTTTAAAAAATAGTGGTCCCATGGGAAAGTTTACTCAATAAATTGTCGGAAAGCCGTAGAGCACATAAAATTTTTTGACGGGAATGGTCTATTCGCGACTACGAATTAAGGTAAAAGAGATTCCAACTCTTTGTCGCTCTAATGAAAAACCTCGTAAGAGCAAGTTTACCGGGGGCTACTATCTGGGTGAGTAAAATGATTGCCCACAGAGTTGCCATTTTAGTTTAGTTACTCATTTCCACACCGGTCGATACTATATTTAGTTACCGGATTGCGTACCGGTCGTTGCCAAATACTGTTGCGGTATAAACAAAATATTTTGGAAACCTATTTTGGAAGATATCTGGGATTCCCCAGGAATTCCCTCTGTAATACTAGCATGAATTTTTACTGAGTATCCTCGAGCAATACGTACTAAGATTTCCCCAGGAATCTCTTCCGGGATTTTACCTAAAATTTCTACTTGGACTTCTCATTCTTTTCGGGATTTCTCCTTGAATTTCTCCGGGGATTCCTCCAAGAGTTTCTCCGGGAATTCATTCAGGAATTTCTCCAGGGTTTCTACCAGGAATTCCTTCGGGGATTACTCACAGAATTCCTCCGATGATTCCTCAAGGATTTCCTCCGATGATTCCTCAAGGAATTCCTCCGAGGATCCTTCCAAGAATTCCTCCGGGGATTCCCCCAAAAATTCTTCCGGGGATTCCTCCAGGGATCCCCCCCAGGAATTCCTCCGGGGATTCCCTCAAGAGTTCCGCCGGGAATTCCTCCGAGGATTCCTCCGGGATGCTTCCGAGGATTTCTTCGAGCATTCCTCCGGGAATTCCTCCGAGGATTCCTCCGGGAATTCCTCCGAGGATTCCTCCTGGAATTCCTCCGAGGATTCCTCCGGGAATTCCTCCGAGGATTCCTCCGGGATGCTTCCGAGGATTCCTCCGAGCATTCCTCCAGGAATTCCTCCGAGGATTCCTCCGGGAATTCCTCCGGGAATTCCTCCGAGGATTCCTCCGGGATGCTTCCGAGGATTCCTCCGAGCATTCCTCCGGGAATTCCTCCGAAGATTCCTCCAGGAATTCCTCCAAGGATTCGTCCGGGAATTCCTCCGAGGATTCCACCGGGAATTCCGCCGAGGACTCCTCCGAGAATTCTTCCAGGAATTCCTCCGGGAATTCCTCCGAGGATTCCTCCGAGAATTCCGCCGAGGACTCCTCCGAAAATTCCCGGGAATTCCCCGGGAATCCTCTGGGAATTCTTCCAATAATTCCTCCTGAAATTCCGCCGAGGATTCCTCCGGAAATTCCTCCGAGGATTCCTCCGGGGATTCCTCCAGGAATTCATTCGGGAATTCCTGCAGGAATACCTCCGGGAATTCCTCCAGGAATACCTCCGAGAATTCCTCCAGGAATACCTCCGGAAATTCCTCCAGGAATACCTCCAGGAATTCCTCCAGGAAAACCTCCATGAATTCCTCCAGGAATTCCTCCGGAAATTCTTCCAGGAATACCACCGGGAATTCCTCCGAGTAATTCCTCCGGGAATTCCTCCAGGAATTTCTCCGAGGATTCCATCGGGAATTCCTTCAAAGAATCCTCCGGGAATTCCTTCAAGAATTCCTCCGGAAATTCCGCCGAGGATTCCTCCGGGAATTCCTCCGAGGATTCCTCTGGGAATTTCTTCGGGAATTCCTCCGAGGATTCCTCCAAGAATTTCACTGAGGATTCCTCCGAGGATTCTTCCAGGAATTCCTCCGAGGACTCCTCCGGAAAATTTTCCAAGAATTTCTCCAGGAATTCCATTAGGAGTTTCTCCAGGAATTCCTCCGGGGGTTCATTCAGAATTTTATTCGGGTGTTTCTTCAGGAAATTCCTCCGTGGGTTTTTTTTTAGGAATTCCTCCGGGGATTGCTTCCGGCTATTCCCCGAGGATTGCTCCAGGCATTTCTCCAGGGAATCCTCACGGAAATACCTCCGGAAATTCACCTGAGGAATTTTTGGATGAATTTCTAGGGGAATCTTCGAAGGAATTCTAGGAGGAATCTCCACAGAAATTGTATATGAAATTCCCGGAGGAACTTCCGGATTAATCCCCGGATAAATTCTTTGGGAGTTATATTTTCTTTTGATTCTTCCAGCACTTCTCTCACCCGAACGCTGCGACGGGTACTCCTGGACATTTTCGCTTGTGATATTCGCAGATTTTATCTAACTGCAAGTGTTTACAAAATGTGTTGCTTACCACTGGTGCGTTTTGTTCGAAACAAACAAATAAAAACAATACAGCACTTTTGACATATTTGAAATAGCAATCGTTTCCCGCGCAACTATCGGGCGCCTAAATTTGTGCGCCCGATGTTTCCCGAAAGCCTCGCTGCTATTTTACTAGCCCGGTTAGTAGCCCCCGATAAGGTATAGCGCTATGATACTGCGCTATGTAATTTAGTTTAGTCGCGCACCGGTAAAGGTGCTCTAAGGAACTGTCAGAATGTGCGTGAAAAAAAGCAAAAAATATTTCCCTCTCGATTTTTCTCACGTAAACCTTCACGCACATTCGACAACTTCGTGGTTGCGAATCTGATAAGTTTCAAAGATTTCTAATTTATATTGAGCTTCAAGCTCATTCAAGCAAGGCTTGAAGGTGAAAATCCAAAGAGCAAAATTTTCATGCGCTCAGTGCGCGGACAACAAGCCTGGCCGACTTAAGGCAATCCATGACGACATATCGCGATGGGGGTGACAGCTGAAATTGTAAACACAGTGTACGAGCAGCTTACCAAATTTTCGTCGAGTGTTCTCGATGCTTAACAAATTCCTTTGTGTTCAACTGTCACCCCGATCGACGAATGTCAAAATTACATGGTAAACAAAGAAAATCAGCTGATCGCATCTGTCTCATGGATTGCCTTAGAGCAACATTAACGGCGGCTACTATTCGAGCAACCCGCGCAGCGCTACCATTTTGACTTAGCCACCCTATTCCACACCGGTAGCAATAAAATTAGTCATCCTGATTCGTAACGGGAGGGTTGTCATATTTTCATTGCATTTTTAGCAGCGCAACTGTCGCGCTGTTATATTTGGTCACCCACCCTAGCGCTACTATTTTGCGAGCGCATCTAGCAGCGACCGGTAAAGTTCCCTGCAATGATGAAGGGCTGCCAAACGGGGTATACAGTCCCGATTCGCTGGTTGGGTCACGACTGCGCCCCGATTAGCGAATCGTGTTCGTTCGTTGGGGCAACTGACAGCTGATCAAAATGCTCTAGACACACGCAAGTGTCGAGAAAAACGTCAAGAAACACTCACATACTTGCGCAAACGTTCTGTATACAGGAGCTGTGATGCGACGGCGGTCAGACGTCAAACTCGTTTTGACATCTATTTTGACATTGACAGTGCTTTTTAGTTGGGTTTTGCCCCAACCAGTGAACATTCAACCATCGAGACAGCCCATTTAACGAGCTCTCAACGAGCGAATCGTCACTGTAGAAGCTCACCGTTAAAGGTGCTCTTATAGTGCAAACTCAAATTCCGCGTTTCCTTTTTTTCTTTTCAGTGTGGCTTCCTTTTGAAACATTTCGTTGGAGACAGTCAGCACCATTAACAGTGAGCTAGCACCATCAGCTCTGTTTGCCATCACTGAATCGAGCGTGTTTCACTTCCTCCTGTGTCTGACATTACTCAAATCAAAACATTACTTTCTCGCAAAATCTCTGTGAAAAATTTTATTTGCATCAGCTGTGCATAGGAATTAGTAGAAAACAGTCTCTACTATATATTTGTTGTAATAAAATGCTTTCAGTTTCCACGGAAAAGTACAGCCGCTTATAATTAAGTGCTATTTGGTGCCAGCGGAACAGGCTCTTGCCATAAGATGGTAAAAACTAATGTGTATTATACAGTGCTCTGGCCGATCAAAAAAACATTCTTCTATTCCAGGGTGCTAACGTATCCCAACTTGAACGTGATATCGGGTCCGATCAGTTCCCCCCTAATGAGCATTATTTCGGTTTAGTTAATGTATGATGGATAAGGATTTACATTTGCAAAACACATTGATCAACCGATGATTTTCGTTTTAGTTTGGCAACACCTGCTATAGCAACTCAGTCTTGCAAGCGCTCTACTTCTGCAGGCCATTCCGGGAGAAGGTTCTTGAGTATAAGGCCAAAAACAAACGCACGAAGGAAACGTTGCTGTCCTGTTTGGCTGACTTGTTCTATAGTATAGCTACCCAGAAGAAGAAGGTCGGCTCGATAGCACCCAAGAAGTTCATTGCCCGGTTGCGCAAGGAGAAGGAAGAATTCGACAACTACATGCAACAGGATGCGCACGAGTTCTTGAATTTTCTGATAAACCACATAAACGAAATCATTCTGGCCGAACGAAATCAGGCAAAAGGCGCCGGAACAAGCGGCGGTAAAAACGTTAGTGGCAGCATTGGCGGCGGAAGTCTAAACGGGGACAATTCCGGCCAGCCACAGGAACCGACCTGGGTGCACGAGATTTTCCAGGGTATTTTGACTAGTGAAACCAGATGTCTAAATTGCGAAACGGTTAGCAGCAAAGATGAAAACTTTTTCGATTTGCAAGTGGATGTGGATCAAAATACGAGCATAACGCACTGTTTGCGCTGCTTCAGCAATACCGAAACGCTGTGCAGCGACAACAAGTTCAAGTGCGACAATTGCTGCAGTTACCAAGAGGCGCAGAAGCGGATGCGCGTCAAAAAGCTGCCAATGATCCTGGCGCTGCATCTGAAGCGATTCAAGTATATGGAACAATATAATCGCCACATCAAAGTTTCGCATCGGGTTGTGTTTCCCCTGGAATTGAGACTGTTCAACACGGTAAGTAGCATGAATGAGCTGTATGGGATTTAGGGTGAGAAAGCTCTTTTTTGCAAACTAAAAAAATGCATGGGGTGTAAAAAAACCCTCGGCAAGCCTCGTTGAATAAATGTACGACGCGTGCTGAAAAAAACAAACATTTTTTTGCAACTCGTTACATAAATAGATCATTTTTTAGTTGCATGTAACAACGCTGTATGAGAGTAACCGGGGGCAGATGTCTTCATCCTGATTTCATTAGCTGAAACCGCAACTAAGTTAGGTTTTATCATGGTATGGTCTTCTACAAAGTTGTTCCTTGTTTATTGATACCTTAAACTTATTTTTTCACTAGATCATTAAAATAAAGCCCATATACGGTGGCTCCTTTGTTTTGATGCGGCAACTGCCAGAAAAGTTGGCTCCAATGGTCCATTCTGAGCCAAATCAAACTCGATAAACCAGCGTGCTGAATGAGAGATTGGAGGTCATTCAATTTCCCATATATGGTCTGGGATCATTTGGACAAGGGCACTTGCAGCTATAACGCAGTTAATTACAATCCTCTCTCTCTCTTCTCTCTCTTCTTGGCGTAACGTCCTCATTGGGACAAAGCCTGCTTCTCAGCTATGAGCACTTCCACAGTTATTAACTGAGAGCTTCCTCTGCCAATGACCATTTTGCATGTGTATATCGTGTGGCAGGCACGAAGATACTCTATGCCCAAGGAAGTCAAGGAAATTTCCTTTACGAAAAGATCCTGGACCGACCGGGAATCGAACCCGTCACCCTCAGCATGGTCATGCTGAATACCCGTGCGTTTACCGCCTCGGCTATATGGGCCCTCATCAATTACAATCCGATTGAACTAAATTTTCAATCATGGCAAGATACTGTATAGTTATCTTGTCGGGTCACACAAATCAAGTCAATCCTTGAGTCAATCGGTTAAAAATTGGCTGAATTATGGCGGTCAGTGTTGCAATTTTTCGACAGGCCTTTATGATAGCGATATTTTGCTTTTTTCATTTTCTCCGTTTTGGTTTTGCTGTCATTGTTGTTTTCCGATCAGCAACACGGGAGCGAAATGAAATAGGTACTCACACTCGCACGCAGCGTGCTGAAAGCGAGAGCTGACAGGGCTAAATTTCCATTCAATTTTCTGTAGTTGAGTGTTTTCACCCGTGGTAGCGTATAGGGCACTCACTCTCACAAGCCACCGCTTGAGACGAATGGCCTCTCAGCATGAGTAGTGTGTGGATGATTGGGAATTGATCTTGTTGAGTCGCTCACGAATGGAGCTCTCGGACTCTGTCAGTTCTCACATCGAGGAACTGAAAACGACCGCCGCAGTCATTCATTTTCGGCTGAAAAACAGGCACTGAGACTGATATTTTGCAGGACTGATGGCGGTAAGTGCTCAAAATAGGTCCCAGACCCTATTCGGACTGAAAATCTCATACAAAGCATTAACTCATTTGTGCCAGCTCAGTTTTTAACCAATTGAGCTGATTTTTTTTTGCAGATTGTCCGTTTGTCTATTTTAGAAGGTACCCTGTTGAATTTATCGACATTTTTGTATTTGGGCCAGTCTACTGACACGCATTGCTCGGTGCTATCACATACAAACAGACGTAACTCTTAGAGGGAATTCATTGAATTTTTTGCCCGCCGTCTTTTTCATGAATACAATGCCACCTATCGGTAGAACCGCGCGAGACGCTGTTAGCCAAGATGGAATACGATTTGACGTTTGCCTAACACGCACACTACTACACCGTATGACTATGCCCTCTAATCAAATGATGTTTGTTTATAATAAACACAGTGAACACGCATTGATTTCACATTTTCCAAGACAAGACTTAAGGAATACTTTAGATCATTACGTTAACGAACAGTTGCGTATTGAAGGATGGATAATTCCAACGTAATATAAATATAAGTTAACTAATTCTTAAGATAAAATGTAACAACACGGCCTACATATGTGATTGGCGACAATAAATAAAAAAATAAAATAAAATGTTGCACTACACAAATCACCTGTATAGTTCGTTTGCATCATTCAGCAACGTGTACACTAGAAAATGTCAAAGTGATCGAAGATTAGCACCTCTCGTAGAAGGATTGTGAAAATCATCACATTTAAATTCGGCGTCAAATGCGTATTACATTATTACAAGCTCTTTTGAAGAGTGTTACGTCTGTTTGTCTGTGGTGGTGTCATCGTCATGAGATGTGGGATCATCAGCAGGAATCTTCACATTTCGTGTACTTGCTTATGTCTTTACGGTTACATACTGCCCAGCCTCCTTCTATAGAAAAACAGGTGTTACGTCTAAAACAATTTTCGTGAAAATCCATCGCTCAGTCACACTGTCATCACCTGGTGGAAATGTTTCACGAAACGTTGCGTTGTGCAATATCGTCAACAGAAGGCGCTAGTGTGAAACGTCAAACGACTTAAAATGATCGTTAAAAGCGTGGTCAATATAAATTTCGCAAGTGTTACGTCTGTTTGGCTGTGGTTTAAACATAAAAAGAACAAGAAACATAGCACTGTTTAGTAATATGAAACTTCCAAATTAAAATAATGAGTATCCACGACTTTTACGATTTGAGTGTAGAATTAGCTTAAGTTTAAAAAATACACAGAAATATAAACATAAAAAATACGATTTTCCAAAAAAAAAATTCACACTAAGAAAAGTCATAACACAAACATTATAGTTAAGATTGTTGTTTTTGCTATATGTACCTAAACCAATTTTGAGCCTATTTACTTCATTTTTTGTACACGGATAGTACTTAACTGTATCTTCCTGTCAACACAATTCCATATGAATTGGTTCAAAATTGACTGAGTTATAGCAAAGTTTGTCTTTGAATATTTATTGTAACCTTATTTAGCTCAACATATTTCCATTTTTGTTTCTTTTTTTCTCAAGTCGGATGATGCTGTGAACCCTGATAGGCTTTATGATCTAATGGCAGTGGTCATTCATTGTGGCTCAGGGCCCAATCGAGGGCACTACATCAGCATTGTTAAAAGTCATGGTTTTTGGTTGCTGTTCGACGATGACATGGTTGATGTAAGAACCAGACTACTGGTCGCATTAGAAATGTGATATCTAATGGTTTCTTTTTTTCCTCTAGAAAATCGAGGCCTCAACTATTGAAGACTTCTATGGTCTAACATCTGATATACAAAAATCGTCCGAAACTGGCTATATTTTGTTTTATCAATCCAGAGATGCAACCTAAAGCTTGTAAGTATGAAAGTACTATTTTAACCTAGAGTCGCAGAAGTAATTTATTATAGAGTAAACCAACCGTAACTTGTTAGCATACATACATTGTGATGGAGAAAATCGATAATTTTCATTCCCAAATTCCTGATTTTGAAAAAGGCTTATAAATTGATTTGACGAAAATCATAGAATATCTTGATAAACCCGACTAGACGATGTTTTATCGATATTGAGCTTATATAAGACGATCGAGGCATTTAGTCAATTTTTAATTTATAGCGCATGTAACGATAAACACTCTGAAAATCTCCTGCTAAATTATTGTTTCCTTTTGAAAAAAAAAATACCGGAAAACTATTTATTCTCTTGGTTTTGCTGCTCAGTATCGTGATGTCTATCCTTAGAATTTTTGATAAAACGTCAAGAGGACAAAATGTTGAAGCGTTGAAGATTAAAAAGTTAAGAGGAAAACAACATATTTTTGAAAAAGGGTAAATTTTCACGAATCAATTCATTTTCAACATTTTGTCAGTTCAACGTTAGTCCTTCAAGATTAACCTTAAACCGCGTTGCAATACGATTAATTGAAGAAAACCATTTTTCAAGCTTTTCAGGTCTTTTTTTTCGTTCAATTCGTTTATTGGGAGCGCCGTTCATGATTACTGAAATAAGTTGTTATACACCATGAGTTGTGGAATAAATTTTAGCAAACAAATAAGTCAAAATGATTGACGAAAATTCCGGTAATCGTACCTATAAATAAACCCATTGTAAATGATTTAGGCGTTGTTTAATTGTAATGAATATATCCGAATCATCATGGTAAAATGAAGGAATTGGCATCCCTATCTCACCAATGCGATGTTTTCGTAACCTGCATAACAGCAAATACTATACCGCATTTAGTTCACCACTGGACTGCGAACTGCGACTTCATAAGTGCGAAAACGTAAATAAAAGTGCGCGTTTGCATCAAATCAGGTTGATGTCTTCGGCGCACTATTTCTTCAATCTATGGTGAACAAGTGCTCTGAAGACACCGAGTTGATTTGATGCAATCGCGCACTTTTATTAGCGTTTTCGCACTCGTTAAAACTAGTGCGATAGTCCAGTGGTGAACTACCGTGACCGGCCCTAATTCTGCGCAGTCCCTTATTCGGCGCACTTTCTCGAATATACCACACAACCAGGGACGCTAGTTCAATATTAGCTTCAAATATATTTTTTGAATATTTTTAATAGTAATGAAAAAGTTTGTGAAGAAAAATTTTTCAAATCAACGATCATAATTTTGTAAAAAACCCAAATTAATCCACCTAGTGGTGATAGTGCCTTTCTCGTCGAACATGTTCTCACAATCTTTCCGACAACGTAAGTCAAAGTGTTTCTGAATCCGAATATTTTTATAGAAAAGCAAGCATTTTATCAAAGACATCATTGAATTGACTTAAAACTTATTGATTGCACAGAGTCCGACGTTATGTTCAACGTATAAGCAGGGCTGAAAAATATCAGACTTCTCAGTTGACTGCTTGAGCACTTTGTTGAGCACCTTCACTAACACTGGAGGCTGATCATACTAACAAGCTAAGCTATAACTCTTTACACAATCACAGATCACATTTTTTTTTTCGAACATTTGGGCTATATCTTATTGACCGTTGAAAACAAGAGCGATAGGTAGTGAGTATAGTGCGACGTCTGTTTGTATGTGGGTTTAATTTGTAAGATTTTGTTCTCTTACACATATTTATCGCTTGCATTGATTTTATTTACTTTCGTAGTTCCGGCGAAGCACCAAACGCTGGTTGTGCAACCCTACCGGTAGTCTGTAATGTGGTGTGAGCCTATTTTCTAGTTAAACGTTCCACGGGTTATTCAAAAAGCCGTGATGTAATATGTTGAATGGTACATTTGGTTACTTTCGATGCGGTACCGGAACAGGTTTCGGAGCACACTGGGTCTCCCAAATATAGTCTGAGACTATTTCATTGCTAACGTTCATTAGGTTACCCAAAAAAAACACGATTTGATTTATCTCATGCATGGGTGGGTATAGATCACTCTTACATTTGACCACTTCCAGTGGGACACCCAGAACTGGTTTCGGGACACTACCGGTTGTCTAAAATATGGTCTGAGGCTATGTTCTCACGAATCGATCATCGTGTATTCAAAAAAGCTGCTATTTGATGTACTCTGAAACACTTATTTGTGCATTTCGCCAGTTCCGGCGAGACACTCGAAAGTGGTTCCGGTACACTACCGGTAGTCTAAAAGTGGCCTGAGACTTTTCTTGCTGCCGTTCTGCGCGTCATCGAAAAAGCCGATATTAAATGCGCGGTGTGCATGCGTTTGGTTCCGTTCTGCATTTGACCACTTCCGGCGGAGCACCTGGAACCGGTTTCGGCACAGTATTGGTTTTCCAAAGTGTGGTCTATGATTGTTTCTCTTGTTAACCGTTCATCAGGTTACCAAAACAGCTATTTATGGGGTTGGTTCTCCTTTATATTTGATCACTTCCGATGGGGCACCCTTAAACGGTGAGGAATACTACCGGTTGTTCCAAATATGGCCGGAAACTTTTTTTTGCCAATCAAGATACCTAAAAATCCGCGATTTGATTTGTCGCATGGGTTTGGTTCACTTTTTTGTTCGGTCATTTCCGGCGGGACACCCGGAACCGGTTCCGGAACACTACCGGTTCAGATACATATTTTCCTGAGAATATTTTCCTGCTGATTGTTCATCAGGATATCAAAAAAGCCACTATTTGATATGTCGCATGTATGGGTTTGGTTAACTTTTAAACTTGGCCACCTCTGGCGGGACATCTGGAACCGGTTCCGGAACACTACTGGTTCCGATATGTTCTGAGAATGCTTTCCTGCATACTGTTCATCAGGTTATCGAAAAAGCCGCGGTTTGATATGTCGCATGCATGGTTTTAGTTCAATTTCATATTTGGCCATTTCCGGCGGGACACCTGGAACCGGTTCCGGAACACAACCGGTTCAAAAATGGTCTGAGAATATTTTCCTGCTTTCCTTTCATCAGGATGTCAAAAAAAGCCACTATTTGATATGTCGCATGCATGGGTTTGGTTAACTTTTATACTTGTCCACCTCCAGCGGGACATCTGAAACCGGTTCCGGAATACTACCGGTTCCAATATGGTCTGAGAATGTATTCCTTCTTACTGTTCATCAGGGTATCGAAATAGCTGCGGTTTGATATGCTGCATGCATGGGTTCAGTGCACTTTTATGTTTGGCCACTTCCGGCGGGACACCCGGAACCGGTTCCGGGACACTACCGGTTCAGATATGGTCTGAGACCATTTTTCTGCTTACCGTTCATCAAGTTATCGAAAATGCCGTAGTTTGATGTGTCGCATGGATGGGTTTGTAGCGTTTTCATATCTGGCCCCTTCCTGGGGTACCGATCCGGAACACCTAAATGGTTATAACTCCGGAACGGCTGGACCGATCCGAACCATTTTCAATAGGAAACAATGGGACCAGATTCCCCGTCGAATGAACCGTCGGTCATAAAAATCGGTTCAGGTTTACTGCCAAAAAGTGATGTGAGTTTTTTTTGTACACACACATACACACATACACACACACATACATACACACACACACATACATACACACAGACATCACCTCAATTCGTCGAGCTGAGTTGATTGGTATATGTGACTCGACCCTCCGGGCCTTCTATCGAAAAATCATTTTTGGAGTGAACATATAGCCTTTCCAGTACACTTAGTGTACGAGAAAGGCAAAAATAAAATGATGTTGCAAGTGCTGGAAATTGCCTGAAATCTGTGTCCGTTAGCGAAGCTGCTAAAAAGTTGGCTCATGAGCTTAAATACCGGTTCCTAATTCTGCGCACCTAAGAAGAACAAGAAGATTAAGAAAAGAAGAAGAAAATTCAATTGTTTTTTGCCGATTCTGATTCCTCGAAGACAGCTGTACAGGATGCGCATGGAAAAGCAGACATTCTCTACATTGTTTATGTCGCAAAATGCTTATATAGTGGTCCTAATTATGCGCAGACATTTCAACACTAAGTTTTGAACATATAGTTGATAAACAAACATCATATAAATGCCAACATAGTTATAACTAGAATATTTCATGTTTCTAGGAATCCGGTGAATGTGATTACGTCTCAACAAGTTAGTTTATAAACTTCGAAGGTTAATTTACGATTCTTCCATTTTTGATCTGATAGTTCGACCAGACTAATCACTTGTTTTAAACATTTGCTATCAACCTCGGGGGAAATTTTATGTATTCATGCAAGCATTCATCAAATGCGATCTTTGATGTGAGTTTTCATGGAATTTTCTTAAACAGTGGAAACCCTGGAGTTAGACAAGAAAGAAGTCTCAGTTTGCAAACAAAGATTGTGCCACCTTGTCATGACGGAAAAGTTTATATTGCCTTTAGAAATTAAAGTAAATTTTACTAATATGTGCATATGCGGATAACTAAAAAGCTTTTCGTAGTAGTATTCGATAATGCTAATGCTACAAAATCCTTTTGTGTATTATGATTGAAATCCCCTTTGCTTAGTAAGGGGCCGTCCATATACCACGTGGACAGAAAATTCACGGTTTTTTACCCCCTCCCCCCTCCCCGTGGACAAGCGTGGACTTTTCATTGACCCCTACCCCCCTCCCCCAATGTCCACGTGGACATGCGAAAAAAAATTTTTTTTTTAATATTTCAAAATAAACGGAAAAAGTTATTTGAAAAAGTTTTTTTTTATAAATTATTTCATTAATGTTTCTTTTTTCTTCGTAAACATTGCCTTAAATATAATTAAAAACTTTATAAATAAGAAATATTGTAAAGCTTAATATAAAATACACACAAGTTATTTTTCATTATTTTTACATAAAAAACAACACAGGAAGAAAACTTTTTGAGTGACTTCATTTTAAAGTATTTCTCAAAGAGGCACACAATAGTTAGCTAGGTACAAGTTTTCAACATTGTTTTTAATTGAGCTTAATGTTTGTGCGAGTTTGGGTTTGGTTCGCGCTCCAGTCGGTGAAAAATTGTCGTCAAACGGAAAATTCCCCACTGGATCATTGTTTCGTGTGATGTCCATCGCCTAATGTTGGTGATTGCTCAGTCTGTGCAATCTATGGTTGAAGATGGTGTTTTTTAAAATGTTTTGTTTTATTAAGATAAAGTAATTTTTTTCTTATATTTTTTTTTAGATATTTTTCAGAATCTTACAAAAAACAAGAATTACAGCAACTTTTAAAAAATGCATAGAGTGTAGTCGAAACTAAATTATATTGCTGAGACTAACACTTCAATATCCTGCAGAAACCTCTAAAATTTTAAAGGAAGCTCCAAATAAGTGTTTGAGATAAGCCTGCAAATCTTCACATGTATTTTGAAACTTCGAAGTAGATATGAAGCTTCGAGAAATCAATACAGAACTCCAATGAAAACTTTCTGACTGAAACACCAACATTTGCATGGTCTACACTCCATTTTAAATCTCCATATTATTCATCGATGAAAAAAAGTAATTAGAAGTTGTGACAAATTAAAACAAATTAGTCAATGAGTCAATACCATGATTTTTTTTCCTTGAAGAAGTTACGTCCAATTAAAAAACAATGTATAATACAATAAAATGTATAGAACGCACAATGGTCCGAATCCATGTTTTAGCAGGAAAAAAATCCGTATCTCTGTTTTCGTTAATTTTAGGCGTTTGATGTCTTCAGAGAAGTTGTTTGCATTTGTTTGCTGCATCTTTTCCAAAAATTTTTGATTAGGGTGGTCCTCGTCCTAACTCAAATCTCGAAAAGATTTTTTTAATTTTAAGTCATACGCGATCGAGTTCTTCAGAAAAGTTGTAGGAAATGCTATTTCGAGCAACTTTGCTGAATACGCCGTTTATCTAGCTCTTAATTTGAACATAGTAGGTCAATTTTAAGTTTTGACTTAGGGTGAGCCCCCCAAAAACGGTTTTTTCGCAATAACTTTTTTATTTGATTTTTTTCGAATATGTGAGCTTCGGAGCATTTGAAGAGCAAGTAATGACGCATATTTGTTCTGAACATTGCATGTTGCTTGGTCTTGTCATTCAAATGTTATGGGCAATTTTGACTTAAAAACAACGATGTCTTCAAATGCTTATATCTCATGGAGCTGGTAAAATAAAAAAAAGTTCTTTAAGCGGCATTTGGAAGGTCACATATAAAGCCAAATGTGGAGCAAATATTACAAGAACGTTATTTTTTAATTGGAATTGGAATCGACTCCAAAAATCCCCTTTAAAAATCGAAAAACTACTTATAACTCATACAATTTTAAAGATAGAGTCAAACTGTCTTCGGAAATAATGTGGGTTTTCACCATACCTAAAAGTTTCCCATACACGACTTTTTTGAAAAACGTGAAACAAAAGCTTGAAAAGTTGTAATTTGTTTTTAAAGAATAAATCGTTCTGATTTCCTAGAAAAACATAGCATGTACCCCTAAGAATCAAATTATCAATTTCAAGCTTTTGTTTCACGTTTTGCAAAAAAATCGTGTATGGAAAACTTGTAGGCAAGGTAAAAACCTACATTTTTTCTTAAGACAGTTTGACTGTATCTTTGAAATTGTATGAGTTATAAGTAGTTTTTTCAATTTTTAAGGGGATTCTTGGAGTCGATTTATTCCAATTTGAAAAATAACGTTCTTGTAATATTTGCTCCAAGTTTGGCTTTATATGTGACCTTCCAAATGCCGCTTAAAGAACTTTTTTTATTTAACCAGCTCCTAGAGATATAAGCTTTTGAAGACATCGTTGATTTTAAGTCAAAATTGCCCATAACATTTGAATGACAAGACCTAGCAACGTGCAATGTTCAGAATAAATATGCGTCATTACTTGCTCTTCAAATGCTCCGAAGCTCACATCTTCGAAAAAAATCAAATAAAAAAGTTATTGCGAAAAAACCGTTTTTGGGGGGCTCACCCTAAGTCAAAACTTAAAATTGACCTACTATGTTCAAATTAAGAGCTAGATAAACGGCGTATTCAGCAAAGTTGCTCGAAATAGCATTGCCTACAACTTTGCTGAAGAACTCGATCGCGTATGACTTGAAATTTAAAAGTTCTATTCCAGATTTGAGTTAAGACGCGGACCACCCTAATCAAAAATTTTTGGAAAAGATGCAGCAAACAAATTCAAACAACTTCTCTGAAGACACCAAATGCCTAAAATTAACGAAAACAGAGTTACGGATTTTTTTCCTGCTAAAACGTGGATTCGGACCATTGTGGAACGTTATTGAAGAAAATCTCATCAATAATGTGACATAATTTGTAAATCTTTGTTTCTTAATTCTTATGTCATTGTTGTCCACGTGGACATTTGACGAACCCCCGCCCCCCTCTCTGTTGACAAGCGTGGACTTTTCTCGAACCCCCTCCCCCCTCCAAGTTGTCCACGTGGCATATGGACGGCCCCTAATCAAAGTAGGTAATGTTGGGAACATGCAAAATTCCAATATGGTCGTAATGTCGTATAAAAGTTGAAAATGAAGAATTCAATTGAATTTAATCTATGAATCATGTTCTCATTACAATATGTTTTCTTTCTAGAGTTTTTCCCATGTGCGCAGAATTAGGAACATTAGTGCGCAGAATAAGGAACATTCCAAAAAAGGGTGCGCAGAATTAGGTAACAAAGACACACTTTAGAATTTTCATGATTTTGCATATAAATTGAGTGTTTTGTATAAGAATTATATTTTTCCCTTATTTACAAGCCAATAACTATGTGCACTCAAAAATTCAGCTAAATCGGTTTGATTTGGAATTTGTTACAGCTGATTGAAATTGAAAAAGTCTTAGGTGCGCACAATATGGGCCCTCCACGGTAAATGCGCTATACAGTGAGGATTCGCTCGTTGGGTCACGACTGCGCCCCGATTAGCGAATCGTGTTCGTTCGTTGGGGCAAATGACAACTGATCAAAATGCTGTAAACACACGCAAGTGACGAAAAATATGTCACGAAACACTCACATACTTGCACAAACGTTCTGTATATAGGAGCTGCGATGCGACGGCGGTCAGACGTCAAACTCTTTTTGACATCGATTTTGACATTGACAGTGCTTTTTAGTTGGGTTTTGCCCCAACCAGTGAACATTCAACTATCGAGACAACCCATCTAACGAGCCGCCAACGAACGAATCGGGACTGTATATTAACAACAATATAGGTCACTCGGTCACTCTTACGATTTTTTGGCGACTCCTTTTTAGTGAATGTGTCGCCACCAAGCGGCAGAAGAGGTACTACTACACACTAAATGCATGCGCCATCCGAACGACGTTTATTCTGTCGAAAAAATGTCATTGCATGGTGGGGATGCCCATTTATTCTTAAATAATCGATTAAAAAATAATCGATTTTTTTTCAACTATTCAAATTAGTCTTTAACATTTTCTGGCGTGCTAAACCAACTTTATCAGAATAGGTTCAGATTACTACTACTCTTACTATTTTGTTCGCATTTCCACAGGTATTTTTAGAGCTCTCTCTATCGAATTTATAATAAACTAGCTGTCCCCGGCAAACTTTGTCTTGCATGTTGCATACTGTTTTTATTTTTATTTTGAATTCACACGTTAATATATAAAAAATGAATTTGCGGAGAATTCAGGATCAGAATCAAATTGAAAATGGACGGAAACGACAATTCTCGGCATTTTCAATCAAAGCTAATTCGGAATCGTCACTGAATAAACGTAATAAATGGATGCTGCCTTTATAGCTTGAAGTGACCAACATAGGCCCTAATTGGTCCCACACCCCAACTTTAACTTACCAAAGCCAAATACTTAAAAAACGATTTGACATGAACTAAAGCACATTGTAAAATAAAAAGAAAACGCGAATGAACTAATTCACAGATTCACTTTCTTGACTTTTACCGTTTTTGTAATTGTTTTATACAATAAAGTATAAAGTTTTATACAATCTAGCGCGACCTCAACATAGAATTTCTGTGTTCGATCTCATGAAAAGTTTTTATAATAAAAGCCAAAATTCTTCAAGGCCATAAAGTCTACCAGCGATTTTCAAATTATATACGTTTCTTTACAAAGATACCTTCAGAAACGACAAGAAAACACTTTCCAACGAAAACATATTCACCTTTTTAACTCCAACCCAAAATGGATTATTAAATTGAAAGTAGTTGTTCTGGCCAACATCGTACCCACGTTTTTACATGCAGTCCTATGAAAAAAAAATAATAATAAAAAAAAGGTTCAAAGTTGTCAGGGTTTTCTTATATACTTCTCTGGCCGATTTTTTATTCTTATTTTTATCAAACACTTTTAGTGCAGGCATCGCCGTGAAAGATATGTAAACCATTTAACGCGTTATCGAGCTCTACGAGTCTGAAAACCACATATCCGATCCAAATTGCGACATGCAGATACCATTTCTCACGTTTATTACTTTCCATAGGGTAACTGCAACGATCGATTTTCCGAACTTCCAAGAAACACGATCAATGGTTGAATGATCTCTCGGTAAAGTCCTGTGTAGTATGACTAGGAATACTACAGAATTTCGAACAACAACAATATGACAAAAGTACGACTCCGTTAAGGCGCAGCATAAGCATTCAGTACACGCTTTGCCAATATGCACAAATATTTGGCTATTTGACGTATCAGACGTTTGCCGTTTGCCTATTATTTGTCAATGGTCAGTACACGTGTGACAAACAACTGGTAAACTCTTATTTACACATGTTTGTCACTCGAGTACTGATCGGAGTTGCAAACATGACCAAATATTTGCTACATTCATTTACTTAAAAAGGGTTCAATTTGTAATATATGCAAATATTCGCCATGACAAAGTTAAGTAAATATTTGCACAACAATGTTATTGCAAATTTATTTGGTCAGTACACGCATGACAAATAAATTTGTCAAATTTTTCCAAATATTTGCACATTTGGCAAAGCGTGTACTGAAGGCTTAAGTAAAGCTCGAGGTAAAGTTAACTTTTCTCACTTTTTTATCGAGTTTTGCTCCATAGAAATACAAACGAGCCATTTCTGTATAGAAAAGTAAACTCTCTTCCAGATGCGTCTAGAACAAATTATACGATTAAATTGAGGAGTTTTAATCCGATGTCAGCATGGGCATCAATAATGATTGAACATTCGGTGTCGTTATAATGCCCTCCCCCTGGATATTCGATCTTGACGCGATGGGAGGGCTTAACCCATTAGCACTTTAGCGCCAGTTCATTCACCACCGCTTGGACTTTGAGCTAGATATATCTAGTTTACGAGTTGAGCGCAAGTGAAGGAATCGCCGTAAGTGCTAATGGGAACCAAAGGAGTATCCGTCGTGCATTTATCACAAGTCAAAAACAAATTATAATTCAGCGTGCATAGACCTAATCTTTGCATTCTTTGAATTTTCTAAAATTTAACAATAATTGTTAAATTTAACGTAACGCAAGAGTGGGTAGAGGAGGCTCTGCGTTACACTCATCATTCGTTACTTGAATTCGTTAGTACACAGGACAGGGGACGCTAGGATAAGTTGACTTACAGCCTTACAGATTAGATTCATTACAATTAGAATATTATGGACTGATTAGGTAAAGATAAAACTGTTGATTATAGGAGTTTATATTTGTATTTCTTATTTTTATGGGTTTTGTGAATTTATAAAAGTTGACAAATAATCATTATCATTTTTATTTTTGACAAAAATTAGTTGACTGAACTTTTCTGTTTTTATATCTTAGACGGTATTGTTTCACTGATCAAAAAAGCAGGAATTTAGTAAGGACTTAGGACGGTTGACAATGTAAAGGGCTACGATGGATATAATATTACTTTGGACTGAGATGATCACAGATATGCAGAAGGCGACTAGCGAAATTAGAAACACAATTTGATACATTATTGACTATATTTTGACTAATAGGGTTTGGCAAATTTCTTTACAATATCGAATGGAAGCTCAAAAAGTGTTATCTAACACTAATATGAGAGTTATTTGGGGATGATGCTGGTGCTGTCAATGACTAACATCGGTTATTGACACTATTGGTAATCAGCTTGAAATAATTTTCAGAATGTATTATAAAATAACTGAGGATATTATCTGATTATTGTTTGGGGAAGCTGTCAGAAAAACTAGTTGCCCATATCGGCTAAAAACACTAGCTCTGGTAGCTGTCTTCGAATAATTTTCAGAAATATCAAATCTTTAAAAATTAGCTACGACACATTTTTTTTCTTTTTGCTCTTTGTATATTTCTTAAGAATAGTACTCTAAAGGCGTTAACATAGACAATAGACAGCCTTTTTATCTCTGAATGCTGTCCAATGACCTCGGAGATTTTCGATTATTGAAATATTGTTCAATTATCAAATCATCTTTGGAGCTTCCATTCGATCAAAACACTAGTGCGATGGGAAAAGTTAAAAACAATATTTTTAAAAACTACTACGACCCAATGCTAATTACTACACACTTTGCTCAAGTTGACGACATCGTCTAGTCCAGGGGTTTTCAGACCTTTTGAATCGCGGTGCACTTTTTGAAAATAAGTCGCTCCGCGGTGCACATGTTTATTATTGTTAAAAAAGCAACTTGTCAAAAAAAAAACTCACATTTTTGGTAGCGACTTCAGGTGCATACACTTCACTGGTCGTTAATCAAAATGAGAACCTCGGTTTTGATGACCCCTGTATAATTTTTGATACACGTTTTCCCAAGACTTTAACTAGAAATCTGAAAAATTCCTTAGATTCCTTAGACACATGGATATTTCATTTTCAGAACTATTTTTGTCAAGATTTTTGATAAATTCACTCCACGCGATCTTTTCAATTCAGGCGAAGTTCCTTTGAAAATCATAAAAACGTTGTCAATAGATTTCCAGGTCAACTGATTTTTTGAGCAGTGAAAGATTCCTTCTTTAGTATTAGGCAAGGCTTTAGAAATATTAGTTAGATTTCTTCCGAGATATTTAACGAATTCATTGAAAATTCCTTGTAGGGTGCTTGTGAATATATGATACTTTTGAGGTGAGTTTTTGTAGACTTGTTCCATGATTCTTCGCGAATATCTGCCAGGGTTTTTGATGGATTCAGGCCGGCGTGGGAATAAATTTACTCTCAATCCATTGGAGTACCTTTCAATAGTTTAGCCATGGAACCCTTGTTCTAATGATTTCGAAGTAATTTTTATTAAACAGGGAATCAATTTGAACATGCAAATGTTTTATGAAGTTTCGCGGTGCACTTGTCATGGCTATGCGGTGCTCCAAGTGCACCGCGGTGCACGATCTGAAAACCACTGGTCTAGTCCATCGTGAGTATTGGTTTTAGTAAGGGGAAAGTTGGGAAAGGGTCCAGGCTTTGCTATCAGCTGTCCTGCAGCTCCACCTGGTCACTCTTCAAAAAAAAAAAAAAAACATTCGGTGTCGTTATAATGAAAGAGCATTCAAATTGTACTATAGATGTATTCCTAGATGTCATATAATAAAATATTATTTTGTTTGCGTATATTGTAAATCGACTATTTATTAATCGATTATTTGGGAACAAAAAACTTCGACACCCCTAACGTTTTTTTCGAGAAATGTCGCATTGCACGGTAAACTAAAATTGATCAAAATACTATTATTGACTTTTTCTGACAACAGGTGGTGCTGAAATCATTCGCCAGCGGTGTCTCCATAGTGGTTTCGCAGCGCGGCGTCACGAACACTAATGCAAATCTACTGGTTGAAAACATGCCTATTTGATTTTGCCGGAAACAGCTGATTTTTGTTTACTATTTTCAACCAGTAACTCAGGTAGTGTTCGTGTAATGCAACGTGTACGTACACGCAAAACCACTAAAAGCAGAAACCACTATGTCGTTGTGTGTAAAAACGTGAAGTGACCTATATTGTTAATATAGTATATTTGATTAAATTTAGGGGGACACTTTTGAAACACCACTGTCACGTCGGATCGTCGGTGGTCAAAGTGCATTTATGTCTTTTCAGGGTGGCCAGTGAATTTCAGGTTTTGATTTCCCGGTTTTCTCCCGGTTTTTTCCCGAAATTTTCAATTTTTCCCGGTTTTACTTGTTTGTTTACTTGTGTTCAATAAAATAATCCCTATCGGTTAAGGAGCTGTTCCAGGATAAATTTCAGAACTAACATATGTTTGAATTTTTAATTAAACTCCTGGGTGAACTTCAAGAGATTCTTTTGGGTAAAATTCAGAAATAATCACTTAAGAGTTTTAATTCCTGATGACATTTTTTTGCAATGCCAATGAAACATAGGTTTCTGTAAAAACTGTAGATGAACATGTAACTGTAAAGTACTTTCACATTTCTTCTCATTTTTAGTTTGAACGTCAAAACATCATTTCCACTAGAATTGATACAGTATGCCTGATACTTGTGTTAAAATTTTGAAGATGTTTCATATCAACTTAATTTAAACAACATGTTCAGATTCAGCCATTTTTGGCACACAGGCTTCTTTGAAAAATATTTAAACTTTTGATGGAAAGCAATTATATTACAGAAATTCTTGCATGAATCGCCCAAGAAACCGTTTTTCTTCGCAGTACGCAGTTGCGAAGGAATGACAATTCAAATGGCTGTCACTGTGGAATTTTTATTCCAGGAATTGGTCTAAAACTTTCTTGAGCGATTCCTTTTGAACACGAAACTGGCCTTATTGCTGAATTCCTTTGAGCAATCGTTAATTTTACATTTTTTTTCAGAAAGCCTATAGGCTTTATTGTTTTGTGTTCGTCTCTCATGTTCCATATAATGACATTATTTGTTTTAGTAACACTTGCCAAAAAAACTGCTCAGAATTACGTTTGGCCAAGTAAAAATACTGATTCTAGGTTTCAGTTTAGTTGTACATAACTGTTGTTAAAATTTAGCCAACGACAACGTCCTATTTACTCCATTTAGTCTGTCTTTCATCAATTCCTTGTTGCTGTTGTTAATATACATTTCCCACAATTTCAATTTGATGTAGACAAGTGAAAAGAAACATGTGAGTGCCCTTGTTAGTTTTTGTAGCATTATTGTATTTTGGTGACATCGATACAAGACTAATTCAGAGGAAGATTGCCCTTTACTAAAGTTTACTGAAACTCTTTACATTATTACGCAGGAATTATAAATTATTGTTTCTTCTTGATTTGCTTAAAACTAAGAATAAAAACAGTTATAACTTTTAAAATGACTTAACAGATCGACTTCAGCAACCGATATTATGATTTTAAAATTCTCAACATCTAAATGTAACGCAAGTCGTATTTTCAATAAAATATATCGAAATATTGCAACTTCTTTTAAACCAGCAACAAGCTTGGCATTACAGATTATTTTCATGGATGATAAAAAAGTGATTAATAATTAGAAATAATAGAGCAGTATGGAATATTCCTGGAAATGCAAAATTTTCCCGGTGGCAATCTGAATTCCCGAATATTTCCTGGTTTTTTCCCGGTGATTCCGAATTCCCGGCTTTTTCCCGGTTCTCCCGGTTTTCCCGGTTCGCTGGCCACCCTGCTTTTACCAAATTTTTGAGCCACTACGTTGAGCTCGGTAGATTAACCCTGCAGGTATTTTTTCTACCTGACTATGATGATGAACTAACGTGAATTAACCATCTGCACTGAGAATCACTCTAATAAAGAGACAGAAAATGATAAAAAAAAATGTTGGAAAAAAGATGATACCGTCGTGCGAGGCTTTTGAAACTTCTTCGCAATTTGAGACACTACAGGTAATCTTCGATTTAACGTACCCTCGATATAGCGAATTCAATATAACGTACATTTTGCTTCGATATAACGTACAACATTGAATTTTTTTATTTTTCCCGGGAATAATCCTTAGATAAACTACGAAATCGCTCAAATCAATGTTTCCTTGCAGCATTAGCCTTGTTACCCAGAATTAATTTGGGAAGCAATTTGGGGAAAAAATTAGTGTACGTTATATCGAAGCACAAAAAACGAAATGACTTTTTCGTGAAAACTCTAGTTTTTCATTATTTTTTTTTTTCAATTAAAGAGACTTTTCCCTATAAGGGCATTCGTCTCTGGAATAATTTATTTCGAATTTAGAACCAAATCACATTTTCTCAAACTTTCCTTATTCCTAGCAAAAATTCTGTCCAGCTTCCTATTTTGAATTGTGTACCATTCGTCGTTCGTCATCTTGTTCTTATCCGCTTCGGACTCTTCTGTTGCAATTTCAATTTCTGTTACTCCGCTCAATTGGGTATCCGAACTCTGATCACGCTTTCTCTTTGTTTCTCGCATTGCTTCCTTTCCATTGTCAGCCTTTTTGTTGTTGTCGATGGCAGGGGGTGGCAACTGAGTTTTTTGAAGTTGCGGCGGTCCAGTTTCGATATGTTGATGTTGGTTTGATGCTTTTGTGGCTTCCGAACACTTGACGTTAGGATGCGCAGGTTTGTTGCAATGTTGACAGGTGACGGGCTGATTTCGGTACGTCACACTAGTCGTTTGATCTTTGATTCGGATGTATGACGGAATGTGCTGCTTCAATTCAATGCGCACAACTCGAACACCGTTTGGTGTACCCGGGAAATACTTTTTCCAAACCTCTCGTACTACTGATTTAACTTTACCATACTGGGCCATATGCTCCGCGACGTCTACGTTGGGAATATCTGGCGGCAAATCGTGGACTCTGATATTGATGGCAGAGTCTTCCATGAAAACGGGGATGAGGAACTTTTTGCTATCAATTATCATTGAATGTTTCAAATGATGTGAAGCGGCCAGATTTTCTGCCACCTCCAAGTTGCAAAACTCAATAAGAGTTTGCTTACGGATGCTGTGTAGTTGAAGCACTTTCACTGTCGTCAAGTCCAGTTTGATTTCCTGTTGCAGAAATTTGTGCACGGCGGCAGTATTCGGTCGAGCTGGCAATACGCTGAAGTCGACGACTAGCGTATTTTGGCGTGTACCTCCCATTGTTGGAATTACAATAGAAAGCTGTAGCACGGATAGCAAGCAGAAAGTGAACCGATGCGGTTGAGAGCTGGCTGACAACTGAGTTTTTCATTATTGGTTTTGTGAATTTCATCGAAATCATTATCTGGGATTAATTTCACGTCGAATATATCAATACTAACAAAAAAATATTAAATTTTTCCCTGCCTCGATATAACGTACACTTCGATATAACGTACAAAGAGAAAACTTTTTTGTACGTTATATCGAAGAGTAGCTGTATAACATATTGCGGAAATACAACCAACCCGTTTAGACTCTTGTGCGCAAATTAGTTGTGTGGATTTTTTTTCGCGTGGGGCCACAGATAAAAAACATACCACGTACTAGTGAAAATTGGACGTTGCGTTGTTGAGTACACATTTGGAAACAGCTTTAAGTTTCTTGTTGCCAAGTAGAGCGCTCAAGTAAAATTCCACCTTTTTTCGCAAGTAATTTTGACAACTGCTCCAGTATGGGGAGAAACGTTACTTTTCCTTACGGAATAATAGCGCGGACTATTTTTCCGCAAGGAAAAGTGACAGCTCCATTTGATTCGCACGGGAGGCGTTACGAGTGTTACACTTTTTTCCTTACTTGCCATCTGCAAACTGCACAAGTAATTTTGAAGCGGAATCATTACTTGACCATTACTTGTCCTATGCCAAACGACAAAATACCAAATGACATCATGCCAAACAGGGTAGACCCGTTCAAGGCAATCGAACGCTTTTGGTGTGTGAAGTTTCGGATACAACCGTAATAATTTTTAAAATAGTTACCTTTAAATTAAATTTGTTTTATTAAAGATGTACACTCACTCCACGTCGCCGTTCAAGTTTTCCCTTCTTATGCTACGAACTCGTACGGGATCGGAGCCAGGAAGACGGGCTCCGGTGGGTTCACGATGACCTGCTCGCCGCGGGGTGCCTGTGGCTTGCGCTTCAGACAGATCTTGGCCTTGCGGTTCTTCGTCTTCAGCTCGTGGCGGGCGGCGTCGTTTTCCTTGACACGGCGCAGGAAATCCTCACGGCAGCGCGATGGCTTGACGTGTTCGATGCGGACGTTGATGCGCTTGGCTAGGATCTTTCCGCGGACGCGCTTGTTCACGATGACACCGAGAGCGTGCTTGGTGACGTTGTACACACGACCAGTCTTGCCGTGATAGGCCTTGTAGGGCATACCCTTGTGAACGGCACCGTGTCCCTGGAATAAGAAAGAAAATAAATTCAGATTAGTATATTTGGATGAAAATGCCCATTAGGCAGGCAAATAGGAAGCCAAACATTTTAATAATCAAAGCATATGGCCCGATAAATCATCCATGTTAAATCCACATTTTTTATGAGTTGAAGCTAAAAAGTGTTGCAAGTCACCCTGCACTCTAAAAAGTTTTCACGTCCGATTTACGTGAAATATCACGTAGCTCATTCGTATTCTCAAAACTTCCGAAGTTACGTGGCGTTAGTCATTTTCACTTGATAACCACGTCGTATGGACCGCCCTGTTAGGTGAGATCCACCTAATTTTCACGTAGACCATTTAAATGCGTTTGTGTTAGTGTATTTCGACTTGGAAGTTTCCGCGAAACGAAAGTTACGTGACTTTCAGGTGTGAAAAAATAATTCAATATGGCGTCGAAAAGTAGGTTGGTGCGAGAACTGCTTGCTAGAATTTCCGTGCAAGTTGCTGTAAGTACTGAACGATAATTGGATTGTTTAAAGCAAATAATAGTGATAAATTTTACGCAGTTGTGACTTTTTCTGTTTTCAATAATTTCAGAGCTGGAATAGGCATTATTGATCTCGTGACGGTAGCGGAGGTCCATCGGAGGAATTCAACGAGTGTTGGAAACGGCTGGACTTCGAAGATTTTCCTTCAACATTTGGAACTTTGCACTTTTAGAAGATCAGAAACGTATGAAGATGTGTTAATTATTTATGTAAGTGTAAATTTATTAAGTATTCTAAAATAAAAGACTGATAAAGATTTTTCATTAATTGTTACATTTCAGTACCAACTTGTTGCGAATTTGAGGAAGCAAAAGATTTCAAATCCCTACAAAATGCAATGATATATTCATTTTACGGTAGGGTACAATCTGTTTTTTCATTGCATTTTGTAAGGATTCAATTTCTCTTGCCTCTTCAAATACGTTGCAAGCTGGTGGGCCTGCTTTATTTTCATTCAAAAATCATGTAGAAATTACGTGAAATTCATGTAGAGCTAATCATGTTTTCACGTAAAAGTTACCTGAAATTCCAGTGGCACTCGCCCATATTTCACGTAAAAGATACGTAAAATGCGAGTCAAATTCACCTGACTCATCACGTCGATTCGCGAAGCTTAAATTTGTCCAGCTACCTGACATTCCGGTGAAGATGACGTGAAAAATATGGTGGATGAAAACTACCCATCTTTTCACGTAAATCGGACGTGAAAATTTTTCAGAGTGTGTGCTATATCTTGCATTTACATAACAATAGTTTAACTACACTAAGGATACTGTTCGTATGTTTTTCATAATTTACATCTTATGAATCAGTGTTTTGGGCGAGATGGACCGTGAACGGTCTTAGCCGTCTGTCATTAAGACACCACAAAAAAAGGATCAGTTATTTTTATTTTTTTTCATCATTTAATAGTTCTCGTATGCTTTTCATACATTGAAAAGCGAAATCCATAAGACTTGAATGTAAAATCTCATAAGAAACATCGTATGAAAATCATAAGATGTGTTATGAAACACCATTGCTAAAAAACAACAAAACCTTTTATTGGCTTCTAACCACTTCAACTTCCGATGGGCGTATGAGTAAAACACGCACTCGCCAACCTTGATGTTCCTAAATCGATACGAGGTTGCGATTTTTTTGAAAAATTTGTACAAAATATTTCATAAAGTCATAAGACATAGCTTTTAGTTTTTATAGATTATCGGTATGATTTTCATACGCGAGTGTTATGAAATTTATACAGTAACAGTATGACAATAATAGTTGGCGCTTTGAATCCAAAATCATAGTTCGTAACTATGATTTTCGCAAGAAATACTTGTGGCAAAAAATCTTAGTTAATTAATTTTTTCGGAGTTGCAGTATCCTCAGTGTATACTGTACATAACTATAAGCTTAACTGGAGTGATTGATTTCTCTTCATCGATTGTTTCTTTGGGTTAGAGAGTGTAATAAGGAGAGCGAGGATAAACACGAATGGGACGATTTTCACGAAATCCGTTCAGCTGCTTGGTTTCGCTGATGATATTGATATTAGGGAGATTAGGGGCATAATGGACACCCTAAGCAAATGAGTACGTTTGGCCTGTATAACCGAAAATAACTTAACATATTATCAGTTGACTTACAGCCTTACAGCTTACTTGTGTTTTTAAGGGCAGACTGTGGATTACTACTTTTTATTCATACGGGTCAATGTCTTGTTCCTTCACACTTGTGCATTAAAGGTTAAACATAAAAGTCAACGGGTTCGGTAAAAACAGGGGTGTCAATTTCGCCCCGGGTGTCAATTATGCCCCTAATCCCCCTATAGCTGGTAAATTTGAGACAATGGCGGAAACGTACATCCGACTAAAGATTGAAGCAAAGCGGATCGGATTAGTGATTATTATGTGTCGAAGACAAAGTACCGTGAGGTGCCCATATTTCGTGCACTTAAGAATTCTCAAAGTTTGATAAACGTCTGAAATTTTACCATGAAGTAGGGTCTGGGACCATTTGGGCAGGAGCACCTATTTTGGGCACTGGTATAACTCAGTCAATTTCAAACAGATTGACTTGAATTTCTGTACATGGCTAGATACTGTGCCTAGCTGATCGTGTTTCAAAAATCAAGTCAATCGGTTAAAAATTGACTGAGTTATAGCAGCAAGTGCCCAAAATTGGTGCTCCTGCCCAAATGGTCCCAGACCCTATATCAGATTTATTTCTTCAATAATATTTAGTGCTGGTACTGTAGCTCCCAAGAAAAATATAAATTAGGCAACTTCACATTATACGAGATAGTTACAGCATTAGTTTTCATTTGTTTGAAAGTGCCAAATTTCGTGCACGGGTTCCAAATTTCGTTCAAAATGGGTCCAAATTTCGCTCACTCTAGAAGACGTAGAATTCGCCTAAATGTGTTAATTTTCAAAAGGTAGCATACTCTAACAATACCAATGAAACCATAACGTGGAGATAAAATCGATGTCTGTGACGAAATATGAGTGAATATTTGCTGTTTCCCATGTTCGTGCCGGATGTTTACATTAAGATTTCAAAAAATTCTTCTGTAGTTTTAGTGGTTATTATTTTTGACGATTGGTTTGCTCTTAAATTGACATCTTAATTAAACTATATATTGTTTGCTATTTGAATCAAATGTTCACTAACTTTACTGATAGTCAGTAATGTGAGTCAATTCATTTTCGTGATTGTAGCTGTTTACCTTTCTATTATGTGTCATTAATAGTCACATTCCTCGGGAGGTTAGTTCTAGTAAAATGTCGCCGTCCAAATTTGTGTTCTGACAATAAGGCTTATGGCAATAATTTGCATGAATGAAACTAGCGGCTGTTTCAATGTTTGGATAAATAAAATCATCCTGAGCTTACTTAGTATTCCCACATTTATAAATTTGTTTATTTTTTCTCACTTTCTACGTAGTTTATGAGCAGTCCCTAGCTAATTTTAAACCAATTGAAATAGTTATTAGAACTATTAATTATAACCGAATCATGCAATGGCTACACGCACACATGAACCCCTAAAATAAAGTTATAAAAAAGAGTGCGCGAAATTAGGGACCCATACAAGTTTTGGGTTCCTAATTTCGCCAACAACATAAATGTTGAAACAAAATGAGACAACAGCATTTTTAAGAATTTTTATTGCGTATTATAATAAAACATATTGAATTGAAATAATCAAACATAAATTGGAATATTTACTTTTGCTAGAGATCCAAATACTTGTTCACTTCCGTGAGTGTTGATTTTCTCGTATCTCTGAATACGGCATCTGCTATTTGCACACATTTGCAATTTATTTTTCAATCTTTGACATAAATCAAATTTTTCATTTCTTTTTTTGTGAATTGTATTGAGATCAAATGTAGTTTTGAGGTTATAGCAAACTTTGGATGATTCCGCTGTTAATTAGATAATAATGCTCTCAGATGTCAGAAGTTAACGAAGTTTGGGCGCGCACGAAATTAGGGCACCCCACGGTACATGATGGCAAAGGGCTGCTTATGGAAAAAATATTGATTTATTACCGATTTCAGGCCAAACCTAGGGCCAAACATTTCAATAGGTCCTATCTGCGTTTGAGAGGCTCTCTTTGTTCACTTTCTCTTTCAATTACAGCAATGTAATGGTATACTTTTCATCTATTTTTGCAGTACAAATCAAAAGACGATTGTTTTAGAAAAGTGTGACAGTGATTCTATAACATTCCCCAGAAAACCATTCCCCAGAATACCAATCCCCAGAATTCCATTCCCCAGAAAACCATTTCCCAGAATGTACCATTCCCCAGAATGTACCATTTCCCAGAAATCCATTCCCCAGAAATCCATTCCCCAGAATGCACCATTCCCCAGAAATCCATTCCCCAGAAAAGCTTAATATACTCTGCTAAAAAGTTTAATTCGATACACAAACAGTAAGATGTTGATCATGATCATGATATGTCCCGGACAGACATGTGATACGAGTATGATTCCTGTACAACGGTACGCAGTGTCAAGAAAATTCTAACAAGACTGACTTGAACTGAGAGAATTTTCAGTATGGCACTCATTTCAAGCGCAATTGTACAGTGATTCTTGTATCACATGTGTGTCATAAGTATTATAGGCAAGGATTTTAACATTATAGTGTTATTACGAGCAAATATCTATTTTTTGTACGGTATATGTAACAAATTAAGGTAAAAATGTATACATACATACATATCCATAAAAATATTCTACAATGGTTCAAACGTTTAATTACCATTGCACACAGTTGCATGTTGATCTTTAAACCTATCTTGAAAGTTCACAAACTGTTAGTTGCGTTGCTATAAAATGTTTTGTTTTTGACAGATTTGTGAAAATTGTGCAGCACTTGTTTTACGATGAATAACGTTTTAAAAGTGATGTGCAAAATTTACAGAGAAAACGCATATTCTTCTGATGTTGTTCAGTGTACAAGATACTAAAGACTCAACTGACCACGTTTTTCTTTGCAAACGGTTGGAGGGATCCATCCCAATGGCTGTTCCTAATTATTCGCTTCAAAGGCTCTTCATTCATGCGGTATGAGACGGGCTTTCATCATTATTCCAATACTATGGAATGGAATAGAAAAAGTGAACATTTAAGCAGTTTTAATGCCAACAATTCTAAATATTTTTAATGAAGAAGGGAAAAAGTATCATTGTTTTCCTTTTGGCATTCAAAAACCCAACAATGTTCCTTCTTTTTAAACAATATTCTTCTTAAAATTAAGGCAATTAGTAAAAAATTTTAAATTATAACTGCTTACATTTTCAACATAGATTCTCCCTTCTTTTCTACATAGGCTGTTCTTTCGAATTGCACTTTACAGGAAATTATGGGCATTATTACAACCACCGGTGTTAAATTGCTGTTATATTTATTATATATTTTTTTTTTCAAATTTCTGAACATCTGTACTTGTGGTGCCGACTGTAACTAGCCTAAACATTGTAACTCGAAAGAACAGCCTATGTAGAAAAGAAAGGAAAATCTATGTTGAAAAAGTAAGCAGTTGTGATGCCGATAATTTCCTGAAAAGTGCAATTCGAAAGAACAGCCTATGCAGCAAAGAAGGATAAGTCTATGTTGAAAATGAAAGCAGTTATAATTCCAATAATTGTACCAATTGCCTAAATTCTAAAAATAAGCTTGTTTAAAAAAAGGAACAGTGTTGGGTTTTTGAATGCCGCAAGGAAAACAATGTCATCACAGACAAACAGACGTAACACTTCGAACATTTTTCGATTTAAATTTTAGTCTCGGAAATAGGTTCGCTTCATCAACTAGGTGGCAGTAGTGAGCAAACGTCAAACTCAAACAAAAACTATGCGAGCGCCACGAATTGGCAGTTGGTCAACTCTCAAATTTTCAAATAAACCGTTAAATCGATGTACGATGGCAATTATCAGAGTGTTACGTTTCCTTCTTCGTTAAAAAAAATGTTTGAGTCGTTATAAGAATTGTTGGCATTACAACTGCTTATATGTTTATCAAAAATTTTCCCTTCTTTTGCATAGGCTGTTCTTTCCAGTTGCACTTTTCAAGAAATTATCGGCATTGCAACTGCTTACTTTTTTTAACATAGATTCTCCCTTCTTTTTTGCATAGGCTGTTCTTTCGAATTACACTTTTCGGGAAATTATGGGCATTACAGCCTCCACCGGTGTTAAAATTGCTGTTATATTTATTTCATATTTTTTTCTAAATTTCTAAACACCTGTGCTTGTGGTGCCGATAATTACCTGAATAGTGTAACTTGAAACAATAGCCTATGCAGAAAAGAAGGAAAAAACTACGTAGAAAATGTAAGAAGTTTTGATGCCGATAATTTACTGAAAAGTACAATTTGAAAGAACAGCCTATGCAGAAAAGAAGGAAAAATGTATGTTGAAAAAGTAAGCAGTTGCGATGCCAATAATTATACCAATAGCCTAAATTGTAAAGGCAAATCATGCTTATTTCCGAAGTTTTTCTTGTCAAATAAGAATTTTTGGCAGGATGTTTCTTCCGGTGATTTTTTACGAACAAATATTTGATTTTTAGCTATTAATATAAACCATTCAGAATTAAAGCAATAGTTTTATTTTTTTCTGGGGAATGGTACATTCTGGGGAATGGAATTCTGGGGAATGGTACATTCTGGGGAATGGTACATTCTGGGGAATGGGTTTCTGGGAAATGGTTTTCTGGGGAATGGTACATTCTGGGGATTGGTTTTCTGGGGAATGTTATAGAATCGTGACAGTACGTGTATTGGGTATAGGGAAATTGCGTGACAGAGGGGGGAAAAGGGTCTAAAAATCCCGAAAAACGATGGATGTAATTCTTGAAATTTTGACGCCGAGATGAACCAGCCCTGAGCTGAAAATTTCACTAATAAAAATAATAATATTAATACAAAATAAACTTTGATAATTTTTTGAGTAATGCCTTAGTAATTCTTGAAAGAATCTTTAGAGAGAAATTCTCCAAGGCGAATACCTGGAGGAACCTGAGAAAATGTACCTTAAAATGAGTAAACCCTGGGAAAACCCTAGAGGGACATTGTTGAAAATTTTTCAAGATCATTTGGTGGAGTCCTTTCAAGATTGAATTATTTCAGCAAGTTAGTTTGAAATTCATACAGGATTTCCCTGGATTTATTAGGTGCCTCCAAGAATTCCTGCACTAATTTATCCATCAGAAATGCCTGCACAAATTTCTCAAGCGGGTGTCTACTCATAACTCAAAATAAAATTCCGAGTTTTCCAGGATTTCCAGATGAAATTTTAAAAGTTTATAATTAAAAAATTAACCCAATTTTTCTAAAAATTATAAAGGGTGACTTAGGGTATCATCGGCAGGGTTGTTCTACTCGTCATGAGGGATTTATGTCGGCCAAATTTCCTGAAACTTGATCATATTCAGCTTGGTTGGGAAGAATTTGATGCCAACTCTGAGTTCAACAAGTTTCAAAAAACCCCCCATGATGGAACAAAACTGCCGAAAATACGTAAGTTCCCCTACTCTTCAAAAATTCTTTCAAGATTTCTGAGCGTAATTTCTGGAATTTCTTCCGCAGTTTCTTACTGGCTTTCCGCAGGATTTTTTCCCGAGATATCTGTTTGAGTACGTCCCGATATTTCTTGCAAAGGTTTTCCAATATACTTCCAGAGATTCTCGCTGGATTCTTCCTGAAGATCCATCCAAAATATCCAAAGTTTCTTTAAACATGTCATTGGTTGATCGTCATAGTCATGCGGTTGGAGTCCGCATGGATGAGGGTTCGATTCTCGCTCCGAGCGATGAAATTTTTCACGAGAATAGCTTCTTATCCGTAGCCACTCCGTGTTAAGTTTCGTTTAATCAGTACAGCCGCCGGCTGAAGCCAGTGTCCGTGTCTTTTTAGTGGTTTTCCGGGATAACTATCCAATAGTTTATGTCGGGAGTTTTACCGATAGTTTTCCGATATTTCTCTTGTTTTCCTCGCGGAACTTCGTCCGTAGTTGCTTTCAGAACTCCACGAGGTTTCCAGAAGTCCTCCTTGGATGTCCTTAATATTTCTTCTAGGGATTATTATTACCTAGAACTTTTTTCGAGATGTCTCATTTTTCTCAGGTTTTTCCTGAAGTTCTTGTCGAGTTTTCTCCAATAACACTTTGCGGAGTTTCTCGCAAAATTTTATTTGAATTATCTCGAATATTTTTCCAAGAATTTCCTATAAGGTATTTCGTAAGTTATCTCAGGAGACATTCTGAGCTAAACCCGTAGAAGAATCCCTGCAATAACTTCGGGAGAAATCCCTAGAGGAGTATCCGGAATCTCGGGACTCTGGTAAAGATTCCGGGAATAATGCAGAGAATATCTGTGAGAAAATTTCAGGTGGATCACTGCAAGAAATCCGCAACAACTACAAGGAACAGTTTGGCTCTGAAAGAATGCAATGAGAAATATCACTGGAGAAATCCATGAAGGCTGGAAAAAAAATCTTAAGAGAAAGTCCAGGGAAAATTAAGAAAAACCCTGAGAGACATCTCAGGAGATACTCCGAGAGAAATCTCAGGTAAAACTTAAAAAAAAAAACAAACTTTTAAGAAATTCCTGTAGGAGGCCAGGAAGAACATCTTGAAGAAAGCCCAAAGCAATTTTTTTTTTGCTAGGTTTCTAGCTGCACTCTGAATAGAGTTGAAACCTCTACACTAGACCCGAAGATAGAAAAGAGTACGTAATCTTTCAGAAGCAGTTTGCCAGCCGTACGCGGAAAATGATATCCATTAAGACACTGTTGCCTACTGACTCAGAAAGTTACGGTAGAAGGTTGGAAAGTTTTCAATTGGTCAGTCAGTCAGGATTTGCCTATGTAGTGTTATGGTCACACGGTTTGTGTTTGTCGTCTTGTTCGATTTTGTGGTATGGTTCAATATGTTTTTCTTCTCGTTAAGTCAGTTGTCGTATGTTTGTTTTTTTTTCATCGAATCAATCAAACTCTGTATGTTAAAATATAGTCGATCCTGTGTCAAATTGTTTTCTTGATTTCGCTAATTGTTTTCTACTTCTCTGTGTTCATCTCTTGTGTCCTTAAATTGTCATCGGTCCAAAACCCACAGAAACATGCAACTGAACTTCTGATATTTTTCTGTTGGTGTCAAAATACCATCTAAGAGATAAACAAAAATACATCAAGTTGGTCAGTTGATTGCAATAAAATTTTAAAATAATAAAGATTGCTTGTCGACTATTATGTATTCGTCCCCCTACAAATACTATGAAAAATGTTCAAATTCGTTCAATTGTCCTATCGGTCCTACCTAGATAAAACATGTCATTTTCTCAAGCGTAGCCTAGAAATGTCAACCTAGTCATACACAAGTAACGTTGTTCAGTTAATAAAAAGCAGTCATTTTTTGTCCAAAATGTCACGTCGAACGCATTGACGTCAACAATGCGTTTAAGTGTTCGCACGTTAGCTTCGAATCTATCAGCACAATTAAGTGCTGCAAATCTCCTTCCCACTATTAGTTCTTCGGTCGATTTTAATTGCTTTATTTAAAGAAAATATGACCAACTAACATTCTAAAAATTCGAAAAAGAGACTATGACATTAATGAATTACTAATCAAAATCAACCGAGAAACGTGGGAAATAGAGCCCAAACAACATTTTGAAGTCAGCTGGCTGTAAAAGGTTCCAAAACCTGTCACAAATCCTACAATACTTTTATTAGGATTTGTAACAATCATCAAAACCTTCTTAAATCCAACCGACTTGAAACTATTGCTTGGGAATAGACTCTAATGAGCCCTGGCGGATCCTCCATGTTTATCGAGCATGTCTGATGCATATGATCAGCCATACTCCATCTGCAGCAGCCGGTTCGTGATGAACCGTTGGAGGCGCATTAAAGTGTTAAAAAGGTGATATGTTTCACTAAAGAACACTACATTACAATAATCAAAATGAAACTCCTTCACTTTAATACCGTCAACCCCTGTGAACTTGGCCAGGGATCTTGAAGAAAGCCCAAAGCAATTGCTTGAAGATATCACAGGAAAAAATGAATAAGATCTCTTGCAGTAAATTCGTGAAGGAGTTAGAAGGAGGAGTTAGAAACCCTTGGAGGAACTTTGGTAGAAACCCCAGGAATAATTCCTTTAGCAACTCTGGAAGAAATTCTGGGAAGATCTTCTGGGGAAGTCCCAGGAGGAACACCGGAAGGAATCGCGTAAAATTACCATGAGGAATGCCGAAAGAAATTCCACAATTCACTAACAAATTTTGAAAACGACGTATAATCAATGGTGTAGCATTGATTATACTGCCCATAACTGCATAATTGTAACATTTGCAATTTTTTTTCCAATATTGAGTTAATACCGGGGATCATCTCCCAATCATCAGTACTTTCATCCACCCAAATGAACTTTTTAAGTTTGTTCTGCAAAATGTGAAACAAATACCAAGTCGTTTTGTCTCATTGGATAAAATTTTTGAATGTAACCGCATAACAGTTACACTGGAAATACACACTGATGTCAAAGCGTAATATCAATCATATTTTGGTCTGATTATTTTTTAACTATTCGTCCAGCATACAAGAAAAGCTGTAGAAAATTTCATTGCAAAAGGATGAATTTTAAATTATTGACAATTTTTTTTAAATTTCGTATCGTCTCCATACTAGCGTATGTTGCAAACTTTAAACTCCATTTTGTACAATGCCTACTTTGGTCGAATGTGACTGTTATGCAGTTATGGACAGTAATACGTCGTTTTCAAAATTTGTTACTGAATTTATCCCGACAAAATTTTTTATTGAGTATTCGGGATAAATTCTGGTAGAAATCCTATGAAGATTTTTTTGAGCAAAATACTGGAGGAACTCCGGGAAAAAATAGCATCTCCGGGAAAAAACTCCAGGAGAAATCGGTTGGAATTCAGGAATCCTGGAAGGAATCCGGAAGTATACCTTTCCGGAAAACAATCAAAAAGGAATACCAAGAAAAATAGCGTCAAAAATGCGGAAGGGATTTTATAAGAAATCCTGGGAGACATTCCAGAAGATATTTCTAAAGAAGTTCCAGAAAAATAACCTGACGAAATTTCTGGAAAAAATCCTTGTAGCGAAATTTCTATATGGATTTTTACTATTAAAAATTTCCCTGAGTAGGGTAACGGTTGAATTTTGGACCCCTAGAGGACATTACTTTGAATTTAAGTCAAAATCAAACAGATTCAGAGGGTATTTACATATAATGATGATGTTAGTATGTTCGTTAAAGCCTCCACTGTCCGTTAAAAATACCCACAAAGTCATTTCTGGCTGAAAATTTGATGTAAATAACTGATTTTTGAAGCATCAGTTTCCACTGTTTTGGACACCCCAATATATTTTGGCCCCTCTTCAGTATATATTTTGGACACCCGGTGTTTAAACTCGTTTGAAACTATTTTGGTAGAACTAGCCGCTTGAATATGCTAGATCACATCCTAATTACTTGATTGACAAAGGCTGATTAGACGAACTTTGCGAATTTAATGCGCTAGAATGATAAACGTTTTTGTTTACATCTGCAAGTTTCCTCAGCACCGCAATCTCTTTTTGTAAGCATAACGCGTCACTCGCACGGATGACGAGATTGTCAAAAATTAATTTCAAGGCAAATAAGGATATTTCCAGTGAGGAAATGATTGCTGCCCGTGCAGAGCAATCTTAATAAGCGAATGATACTAAAAATTTCCTTTATCTCATCATTAAACCTGTATAAGTTGTGATAATACGACCCAGGGGGTCCAAAATATATGGGGGTCCAAATTATATTGGTTACCCAACTCAAGATATTCCCTGAGTATTCCAGGTTTTTCCCTGTTAAATAAAATTTCCTGAGGATTCCCGGTTTTCCAGGTAGTAGACACCCATCAAGGGTTCCCCGCAATAGATTTGTACCGAAATAATCTAGGCCTAGGGACTTATCTGAGTCTCTCGCAATGGAATAAAATGAGGAATTGTTGCACAATTTCTTCAGAGAAATATTTTGATAAGCTGATAAAAATCGTAAAAAATCAATTCCGCGCGAGGGCCAGATTCCATGGGTATATCCGCGAATATAGTGATATCCGCGGGTTGTAACAACCCTGCATTCAAGATTCACTTAATCCATATCACAAAAAAAAACTTCTAATGGGCACCTATCTACAAAAACAGATTTGTTTGGCCTATATACAGGTCGATCTGTATCCATCCCAAGTTATCCTCACTGACCCAGGAACGTTCAATGAAGAAACAACAAAGAATGAGGCAAGATGGACCAACCAGTGGTCTTAGCCAGTCGTCAAGACAAGTTCAATGAAAAAAAAAAAAAACAAAGAATGAACTGAAATTAATTTCGGAGAATAACTAAGAAGCGAACGGTGGCTAGTGTCCGTCAGCCCCTCCTGAACATCTCCGGATAGAGAGAACACGGACCCGGTGTCCGGCGGAAATATCCCACTCACTCACCTTGATATCCACGTAGTCTCCGGCTTTGTAGACCTTCAGGTAGGTGGACAGGGGGATGGTACCGTGCTTCCTGAACGGGCGGGAGAACATGTCCCTGGTACCACGACGATAACCCTTCGAGTTGGTCATTTTGATAGCTTATTGTATTGTGAGCGCACCAAATGCTGAAAACAGTAAGGGAAATTTGTTAAAATATGTCACTAACAGCAATCAATGCAAGCCGCATTCGCTCCATCCAAATCAGTCTTCATTCAGCGTTCTGTTGTTTGGGTTTTTTCGTTAACAAATTTTAAGGGATTTTCACACAGAATCGTCAAACTTTTGCAGTAACCAGATGACCGCTTATGTAGATTTCACTCGTTCCCAAGAATCAACACAGAAACAGCTCAATAAATCCCGAAATTTAAATTTTTCCGAGGAACTTTACGAAGATACGTACTGTCAACTTCACGAATAACAAGGAAAAGGTTATGTTGAGAGATTTTAGATGTCAATAAATGTTGGCTGCACTGGCTTCCGGCGAAACGTCAAATGCGCAATTCATGGGCGTCGAGTGTCAGTGGAAAAAGGCCTTTGTGAGGAATGCACAAAACCACAAGTACACGGAAATAATTTTCTGAACAAGAAAGTTTGTAAAATAAAATTCTCGGATACTTTTTCAAAACGACGTATAATACACGCAAATCCTATGTTGATACGTCGTTTTGAATAAGTATCCGAGAATTGGCTTCTTTAGAGCACCTTTAACGGTGCGCTTCTATACCCCGTTTGGCAGCCTTCCATCATTGCAGCAAACTTTACCGGTCGCTGCTGGATGCGCTCTCAAAATAGTAGCGCTATGGGTGGGTGACCAAATATAGTAGCGGGACAGTTGCGCTGCTAAAAATTCTATGGGAATATGACAGCCCTCCCGATACGAATCAGGGTGACTAATTTGATTGCTACCGGTGTGGAAAAGGGTGGTTAAGTCAAAATGGTAGCGCTGCGAGGGTTGCTCGAATAGTAGCCGCCGTTAATGTTGCTCTTAGAGCAAGTTTACCGGGGGCTACTATCTGGGCGAGTAAAATGATTGCCCACAGAGTTGTCATTTTAGTTTAGTTACTCATTTCCACACCAGTCGCTACTATATTAAGTTACCGGATTGCGTACCGGTCGTTGCCAAATACTGTTGCGGTATAAACAAAATATTTTGCAAACCTATTTTGGAAGAATTTTCTCTGGGATTCGGCAGGAATTCCTTCTGAGATTCTAGCATGAATTTTTACTGAGTATTCTCGAGCAATACATACGTACTAGGGCTTCCCCAGGAATTCCAGATTTCCCCAGGAATCCCTTCCGGGATTTTTCCTAAAATTTCTGTTGGGATTTCTTTTCAGGATTCCTTCTGGAATTCCTCCGGCGATTCCTCCAAGAGTTCCTCCAGGGATTCATTCCGGAATTTCTCCGGGGATTCTACCAGGAATTCCTTCGGGGATTCCTCACGAAATTCTTCCGGGGATTCCTCCAGGAATTCCTCCGATGATTCCTCAAGGAATTCCTCCGAGGATCCTTCCAGGAATTCTTGCGGGGATACCCCCAAGAATTCTTCCGGGGATTCCTCCAGGGATTCCCTCAGGAATTCCTCCGGGGATTCCCCCAAGTATTCCCCTTTTAGTATTCCTCCGGGAATTCTTCCGAGGATTCCTCCAGGAATTCATCCAGGAATTTTTCCGGGAATTCCTCCAGGATTTTTTCCGGGAATTCCTCCGGGAATTCCTCCAAGTAATTCCGCCGGGAATTCCTCCGAGGATTCCTCCAGGAATTTCACCGAGGGTTCCTCCAGGAATTCCTCCGAAGATTCCTCCAGGAATTTCACCGAGGATTCCTCAAGGAATTCCTCCGAGGATTCCTCTGGGAATTTTTCCAAGAATTTCTCCAAGAATTCCTCCGGGAGTTCTTTCAGAAATTTATTCGGATGTTCCTTCAGGAAATTCCTCCTTGGGTTTTTTTTTCAGGAATTCTTCCGGGGATTCCTTCCGGCCATTCCCCGAGGATTGCTCCAGGCATTTCTCCAGAGAATCCTCAGGGAAATTCCTCCGGGAATTCCTCGGGAATTCACCTGAGGAATTTCCGGATTAATTTCTAGGGGAATCTTCGATGGAATTCTAGGAGAAATTTCCACAGAAATTTCATATGAAATTCCCGTAGGAACTTCCGGATAAATTCTTGAGCAATCCTGGTGGATTTCCTGCAATAATCCCCAAAGGAATAACCGGAAGAATTGCTGGAGAAATTTCCGGAGGAATTCCTGTACGAACTCTTGCAGGAATGCCAGAAGGAATTAAAGGAAGAATCGTAAAAGAACTCTAGAAATATTCCAAAAGGAATTTCTGAAGAAATTGCAGGAGGAGTTCCTTAAGAAATCACAGGAGCATTTGCTACAGGAATCTCTGGAAGAATTCCTGGAACAATCCCAAGAAAAATACCCGGACCGATTTCTAGATTAATCTCCGGAGGGATGCCTGAAGAAATTCCTGGAGGAACTCTTTGAGGAGTTTATTGATGAATCCAAGGAGAAAATGCTGTAGGGTTCCCCGGATGAATTCCTGAATGAATCCCCGGAGGAATTCCTAGAGGAATTCGCGGAGGAGTTTCTGGAGGAATTCCCGGAATAATTCCTGGAGGGATTTCTGAAGGAGGAATTTCTGAAGGAATCCCCGGATGAATTCCCGTAGGTATTTTTGGTGGAATTCCTGGAGGAACCCCCGTTGGGATCTTTGGAGAAATTCCCGGAGGACTCCCCGGAGGAAATTTTGGTCAGGATGGCCATTTAATCTGTTCCGGGTGGACCAGTAATCTACACAGCTCCCGAACCATTATTCACCGAAATCCCCTCGACGTGCAGAGCGAGATTTTCCGTTTCTCGCTCATGCCCCGGGAGACATCCCACAGCAGCGACACTCATTTCTTCCGGCTTGACCTCCGTTGACTCTTTCGGTGGTCGTACTCTGCCCCGCTTTGGGGGAGAGGCTTCCACTCCTCCTCCACTATTGTGGTGTCGTGCTTTCTTCGTGAAGGCTGTCCCTTCCGTTTGGAAGTGATAATTTTTCTTTTGATTCTTCCAGCACTTCACTCACCCGAGCGCTGCGACGAGTACTCCTGGACATTTTCGCTTGTGATATTCGCAGCAGATTTTCTCTAACTGCAAGTGTTTACAAAATTTGTTGCTTACCGCTGGTGCGTTTTGTTCGAAACAAACAAATAAAAACAACACAGCACTTTAGACATATATGAAATAGCAATCGTTACCCGCGCAACTATCGGGCGCCTAAATTTGTGCGCTCGATGTTTCCCGCAAGCCGCGCTGCTATTTTACTAGCCCGGTTAGTAGCCCCCGATAAGGTATAGCGCTATGATACTGCGCTATGTAATTTAGTTTAGTCGCGCACCGGTAAAGGTGCTCTTAGTGGTGTTGAGATAATTCCATATTCTGAATCTGCATGCCAAACTGAGCCGAAATCCAAATTTTCATCAATTTTGGTGCCCGGGAACCTATTTAAAAATCAATTTGAAATTTGTATGGGAGCGATTTGTCGAATCACCCCTTGTCGCATTTTGTACTGAGCGGAGCTGTCAAGCTGTCAAAAGGTGATTTCAAAAAATCTCTTTGAAATAGAGCCTCGTAGCCGTGCGGTTAGGGTCACCAAGCTTCTAATCGCATTATATGCTATGGGGTGAGGGTTCGATTCCCGCTCCGGGCGATGAAACTTTTCGTGAGAATAGTTTCTTCTCCGTATCCACTGGTGCATGCTCCGTGTGTCCCTTGTCTAGTGTTTTTAAGTTTCATTCAGTCTGTGCAGCCTCTGGCTGAAGACGGTGTCAGCGTCTTTTTAAAAAAAAAAGAAATTGATTTTAGATACCAAAATAAAGTTCTAAAAATCTGAAAAAAATCATAGTGGCTCAGAAAAAGATGCCCATTCGTTTAAACATAAAAAATCATTGATTTTTTCTTAATTTAAAAACCCAATTTCGAAGTTGATTTTTCGATCGTTTTTCGGGACCCTCGGTCACGCCTTCTCGCCTGTTACCTTAAAATTTGGCACTTTAAGGCGAGCTTTAAGGATATCGTGCTCGATACCGTGTTTGAGTTTGTTGAGCCTCTGAGTCGCTCGAAACGCTCCGTTACAATAGGCACTCCAAAGTAACTCGTGTTTTTGGCGTTCCACCAAAGGTTGCCAGTGAACGGAAGAAGAATAAAACAAAGAAATTAATGAAAGCGAAAATTAAAATTAAATTCTCTTCCACACAGCAAAAAAAGTTGTTGAATATTACATCGAAATCGCTGCAACCAGGTCGTTACATCGATCGATGAATATTACACAGCCCGATGTACTCGACGGCTGTTGATGTAATAAACAGATCCGATGTAATTTTTGCGATGTAATAAATTCGACGTACTTTCTGTGATGTAATGGAGGCGATGTAAATGAAACCTATTGCAAGAGCTCCCCGAATGGTTGATTAAATTGGATTTTTGCCTTTTTCTTTCAGAATTTCGTATAGTTGCAGAAAATACCATAACTATACTGAATTCAAGTCGAAAAAGGATAAAACTCAATTTAATCAGCCATTTAGAGAGAAATCGATAGTAATTGGATGAATAATGTTTCCATTATGATACGAAGTTACCGTGTATGTTTATTTTCTTTTTGCAAATATACAATTTTGAACATAAACAACATAATGTTTTCTATCTTTAGAATACAGGCATCGTTACCATCTGTTCGCGAACTCAGCCGGCACGTCGGAACAAAAATTAATGTCGACAAAGGACGCGGTGCTTCTTCAATTTCCTGCAGACTGGCGATGTTTGCCACTGGTTTGCCAGCGGTATATCTGGAATGGGGAACAAAGTAGATCAAAAATCTGGGAGATTTTATACTTGATTTTATATTTATGAAATTTGTCAGCCTACCGATCTTAACCGAGTGTCCCGCGGAAAGCCGTATGGTGACAAAGGGGGGCACATGAAGACATCAGGCCTAAAATGGGCAGCACCTGTTATTGCAGCTTGGTGGAGAACTGGTAGCTCAGCCAGATGTACGCCTTGAAGCGCTGCACCTTGGCGGATATCCATTCCGGTTTGCCAACGACTCGCTCCTGGAGATCCACTTCCGTCGAAAAACATATCGCAACGCTGGGTACCGTCCCAACCGAGGAAGCATTCGAAGTTCTTGCTGCCGCTTCATGGACAAGGCTTTTGTTGGAACTGCTTACCTTTACCCAGTAAAGGCGATGCATCAGAATCTCTGAGGGCGTTGAATCTCGCATTCATAATCCTCTTCGGTCATTCTTATTAAGTGCTGTAGCAGTGGTGTATGAGATCTTTTAATTCGAACTTTTTCCTCACTTTTCATTTCTCTTACGGCCACAGGCTACGTATTCCACATTGCTCGTTCCGTACAATTTGCACTCGTACACGTTGATGTTCTCTACCTTTTCGCAACGCCATCCTCAGAATCCGATTTCTTCCGTTCGGAACGAGTCTTGTCCATGTCGATATCGTTACAAACCACGAGAACCTGCAGCCACCGATTCCTTCGACGGCGTAATTCCACTGCCGGTATTGTGATCGATCTCAATCATATGACCATATCACCATATGGTAGCCGATTCCGACTGGCCTTTAAAAATGTGGCTTTGGCAGACACGAGACACCTACGGTGCCCAGTTGGTGAATTCCCACTTCATCCCAACGTAGAAGTCTGGTGTATCTTAAGATGTTGCAGCAGCTGCAAGACTTGCGACACTTCACTTAGGTACTTGATGAGGCACTGCATATCACGAACGGAGGAGAGGATGTCGGCATCGCCGGAGCAGACCGCTTCCACTATGGATAAAAAATAAAAACAAAATGTGTAGGTAAAATCAGTTTTATAAGCGCTCCTTATGTTACGTTATGTTAGTTGAAGGCGTTTAAATTATTTCTTATTTTATTTAACTTATCAGCGTACACAGCCCGAATTCGAATAGCATTGGTGATAAGGGCGTCCTGTAACGTGAGGCCGTTATCTAATCAATGGTAAAGCACGGTAAAGGCTGTGTATCGTATAATTCAGATCCCATCAAGATCACTAGTCTCTACCCAGCAACTCCTATCTCGTGGTACCGGCCGGAAACTGCAAGAAACCTTAGGGATAACCAACGCCGGTAGGAACTTTGGTCGTAGGCCGCATGGGAAAGGGGGCAGACCTTCTGGGATTCCCTAAGGAATTTCACCTAGGATTCCTTCAGAAATTTCTCCTAAGATTCCTTCACGAATTTCTTCAGGGATTGCTTAGAAAATTCCTTTACGAATTCCTTCAGGAATCTGACCTGGGATCCCTTCGGGAATTTCTACCTGAATTTCTTCATGAACACCATCAAGAGTTCCTGCTATGCTTCCTTCACGAACTTTTCTCGGGATAACCACCTTCTGGTATTTATTCAGGAATTCCTCATAGGATTCACCTGAGATTCCTTCAGGAATTCCTGCAGGGATTCCTACACGACTTTTACCCGGGATTCCTTCAAGCACTCCTCCAAGAATTCCTGCTATGCGCCTTCACGAACACTTCTTGTGATAGCATCAGGATATCTTTGGGAATTCCACCAGGGATTCTTACTTGTATTCCATCCGAGATTGCTTCAGAAACTCCTCCTTCAGGAATATTTCCTGAAATTTCATCAATAATTCTATATTTGAATCCTTCGAGAATTACATCTAGGATTCCCTCATCAATTCATGCTGCGACTTTGTAAGGAATTACTCGCTAGAATTCCTTTTGGAATTCCTTCAGGAATTCATCCCGGGATTCTTTTTGGGATTCCTCAGAAATTGCTTCTGGGTATTCAAAAATACCTTCAACAATTCTTCCAGGAATTATTTACGGGCTTCCTTAGGAATCCCTCTCATGATACCTTCGAGAATTCTACCAGGAATTCCTTCAAGGATTGCTGTCGAGATTCGTTTAGAAATTCCTCTTGGGACTCCTTCACTGCCGTGTGCAGCATAGTTGTCCCATGTTCCAAAACAACAAACTGAGAAAAACGCGTTTTAAGTTTCAGCATTGTTTCCATCTCTACGGACAAGTGTAATAAAAACACAAAATGAATCCATCATCATAGCGTTAGAATTGGTATTTATCATTGAAGTTTGAACAAAAAGTTTCATAAACATACAATTTACTTTGATTATTTAAAGAAAAACTCTAGTGAGCGGGATTTTCTCGGCATAAGCTGTCCCATGTCATGTGAGATGTTCAGCATAAACTGTGCCATGTTGTAATTTTCATCATAAGCTGTCCCATGTCGAGTTTTGCAGCATAAGCTGTCCCATGTTGAATTTTACAAATGATATCAGGATTTCCGGAAAATGTTCAGGATTCCCTCAGAGATGCTCATGGGACTGCATATGCTGCAAAATGGAACATGGGACAACTTATGATGACAAAACTGAACATGGGACAAATTGACTTGATGTTGTTTTCATGGAGTTTCTGAACAAAGTATACTAATCGAGAGTAGATTCTGAAAGTGTATGCGAAAATAGACCTTTTGATGATAAAAAGTCAAAATCGCCAAAAAGTAACATGGGACAACTATGCTGCACACGGCAGCTCAGGTATTCCTGTCGGAAATCCTTCAGGAGTTACTCCCGGCATCCTTCCAGGAATTTCTCCCGAAATTCTTCCTGAAATTCCACCTGAAATTCCTTCAGGATTTCCACCTGGGGTTCCTTCAGGAATTCATCAAGGAATTCCTTCTGGAGTTTCTACAGGGATTCCAGCAGGTTTTGATCCACAAATTTCTTCAGGAATTCCTTCTGGATTTTTTCAGGAATTCTTCCTGGGATTTCCCCTGAAATTCCGTCATAATTTCCACCTAGGATTCTTTCAGCAATTTTGCGATTCCTTCAGGAATTTTTTCTTCAGGATTCCTGCTGATATTGTTTCAGAAATTCCTCCTGGGTTTCCTTGAGAAACTCCACCTGGGATTTCTTCAGGAATTCATGGAATTAAGTTTGGATTCTTTTAGAAACTACTCTTAAGATACCTTCACGAATTTCTCCTGAAATTCCTAAGAAATTTCTTCAGGGATTCCTTGGGGAATTCCTTGGGGAATTCCTTTACGGATTTTTCAGGAATTCAACATGAGATCCCTTCGGGAATTCCTATCTGAATTTCTACATGAACACCAATTCCTGTAATGCTTTTTTCACGAACTCTTCTTGGGATAATTTTCTTCTGGTATTCATTTAGGAATTCTTCTTAAGATTCCTTCAGGAATTCCATCAGGGGTTCCTTCAAGAATTCCATCAGCTATGCTGCCTTCACGAACAATTCTTGTTGTAACCTCAGGATTTCTTTGGGAATTGGGTTTTTAAATTTTGAAAAAAAATATTGATTTTTTCATTTTATACGAAAGAGCCTTTTTCTGAGCCACCATGATTTTTTTTCAGATTTTTAGAACTTTACTTTAGTACCTAAATTTAATTTCAAATAGATTTTTTGAAATCACCTTTTGACAGCTGGGCAACTGCTTGACAGCTCCGCCCAGTACAAAATGCGACGAGGGGTGATTCGACAAATCGCTCCCATACAAACTTCAAATTTATTTTTAAATAGGTTCCCGGGCACCAAAATTCATGAAAATTTGGATTTTGGCTCAGTTTGGCGTGCAGATTCAGAATATAGAATTATCTCAACATCGCTAAAGAAGCCAATTCAACCTGGAATTCCTTTCTCCACGGATTGCTTCAGGAATTCTTTCAGGGAGTATTCTATTCGCTTAGAAACTCTCCACGAACTTTTTGGGATAGCATCAGGAAGTCTTTCTGGCATTCCTTCGGGAGTTGCTTCAGGGATTGCATCAAGAAATCTACCTGAAATTCCAACTTCGATTCCTTCGAGAACTCCATCTGGAATTTTGTCATGAATTCTTGCTGGGGTTTTTTTAGGAATTACTCCTAGAACTCCTACTGGGATTTCTTCAGGAATTTATCCGGGATTCTTTTAGAAATTCTTTTTGGGGTTCCACCAGGAATTATTGCCGAGATTCCTAAGGAATTTCCTCTCAGGATATCTTCAAGAATTTCTCTCGGGGTTCCTTCAGGAATCCCTCTCGGGAATCCTTCAGGTGTTTATTTTAGGAATTCCGGCAGGAATTCCTTCAGGAACATTTTTTTGTGATAGCTTCAAGAAGTTTTTTTTGTCTGTATTAACGAAATTTTTAACCCTAGGCTAGTTCATCTCGGGCTCCAAGAAGCCCTTCTGGCATTTCTTCATTTTACCTATGAATCCTTCGAGAGTCCCATCTCGGATTCCCTCGTGAATTCCTGCTGGGATTTTGTTAGGAATTACTCCCTAGAATCCCCCCTGGGGTTTCTTCGGGAATTCATCCCGGTATTCTTTCATTGATACTTTTTGGGTGTTCTTCAGAAATTCCTCTTTATATACCTTCAACAATTCCTCCAATCAGTTTGTACCTTTTAATTCCGCCCTATTTTGCTTATCCTTTGACAGATACGCGTATTTCGACTACCACTTGTAATCTTCATCAGTGTAAGTTATCCACTGGTTATCGACTGATGAAGATTACAAGTGGTAGTCGAAATACGCGTATTATATTATATATTATATTCGGGCGGAATTAAAAGGTACAAACTGATTACACTTAGTTCTGCTTAGAGGGTTCGAAAAGTCGGCACAAGATCAATTCCTCCAAGAATTATTTCCGGGGTTCCTTAGGAATTCCTCTCATGATACCTTCGAGAATTCTTCCAGAAATTCGTTCTTGGATTCCTCCCGAGATTCGTTCAGAAATTCCTCTTGGGGCTCCTTCAGGAATCCCTGTCGGACATCCTTCAGGATTTCCTCCTGGGATTCTTTCAGGAATTTCTCCCGGGATTCTTCCTAAAATGCCAACTGGAATTCCTTCTGGATTTCCATCTGGGGTTCCTTCAGGAATTCATCTCGGAATTCCATCAGGAGTTTATACCGGGATTCCTTCAAGCATTCATCCACAAATTCTTTCAGGAATTCCTTCTGGGGGGATTCCTTAGGAATTCCTCTCATGATACCTTCAAGAATTCTTCCAATAATTTGTACAGAGATTCATCCAGATTCTTTAGGGATTTCTCTCGGGACTCTTTCAGGAATCCCTCTCGGGAATCCTTCAGAAGTTTCTCCAGGGATTCCCTCAAGCATTTCTTCCTTCAGTAAATTCCACCTGGAATTCCTCCTGGGATTCATTCAGGCATTCCTCCTAGGATTTATTCAGCAATTCTTCCTGGGATTCGTTCAGAATTCCTCCTGGGATTCCTTCAGAAACTCCACCTGGAATGCCCTTAAGAATTTCTCCTGGGATTCCCTCAGGAATTCCTTTAGGGATTGGTTCTGCGATTCCCTTAGGAATTCCACCTGAGATTCTTTCAGAAATTCCTCCTGGGATTCTTTCAGACAGGAATTCGTCCTGGGATTCATTCAGGATTTCCTCCTTGGATTCCTTCCGAAGTTTCTCCTGGATTTCTTTCAGGAGTTCCTTCTGGGATTCCTTCAGGAATTCCTCCTAGGACTTCTGCAGGAATTCCTCCATGGATTTCCCCTAAAATTCCTTTAGATTTTCCACATAGGATTCTTTCAGGAATTTTTGATAGGATTCCTTCAGGAATTCCTTCTGGGATTTGTTCAGGATTCCTTCTGATATTGTTTTAGAAATTCCTACTGGGGTTCCATCAGGAATTCAGGGAATTTAGCTTGCATTTCTTCAGAAACTCCTCTTGGGATTCCTTCACGAATTTCTCCTGAAATGCCTAAGAAATTCCTTCAGGGATTTCTTGGGGAATTACTTTACGGATTCATTCTGGAATTCAACCTGAGATCCCTTCGGGAATTCCTATATAAATTTCTTTATAAACACAATCAGTAGTTCCTGCAATGCTTCCTTCACGAACTCTTCTTGGGATGACTTCCTTTTGGTATTCATTTTGGAATTCTTCTTAAGAAGAATTCCTGGGAATGAATCCCAGTAGGAATTATTGGAAAAATTCTTGAAGATGTCATGAGAGAAATTCCTAAGGAACCCCCCCCCCCCCAGAAGGAATCCCCTCAGGAAGAATTCCTGAAGTAATTTGTGGATGAATGCTTGAAGGAATCCCGGTAGAAACTCCTGATGGAATTCCGGGATGAATTCTTGAAGGAACCCCAGGTGGAAGGGATTCCAGGTGGAATTTTAGGAAAAATCCTGAAATTCCTGAAAGAATCCCAGGAGGAACGAATTTCTGAAAGTGTTTTGGTGGCGGACTGTATACACTTGGACCGACTACTTTTCGAACGCGAGAGAAATAATCTACACCGATTAACTTCGAAATAAACGTTTTATTAACTCAAATTACAATGGTTGTATTTTTCTTCCCGACCGCATGTATTCAATTCGCGAACGCAATGGAATTGAGTGATGAAACAAAAAAGCAAAAACAAAACGGAAAAAATATCCACAGTAAAAAAGATGTGCGCGTAAGCGCGGGGGTTCCACTGATACCCGAACAGGAAGAATTCTCGAAGGTATATCATGAGAGGAATTCCTAAGGAATTTCGGGAATAATTCTTGGAGGAATTGATCTTGTACCGACTTTTCGAACCCTCTAAGCAGAACACCCTCTTTACATGAGTGTAATCAGTTTGTAACTTTTAATTCCGCCCTAGTTTGCTTATCCTTTGACAGATACGCGTATTTCGACCCTACTACTTGTAATCTTCATCAGTGGATAACCAGTGGATAACTGATACTGATGAAGATTACAAGTGGTAGTCGAAATACGCGTATCTGTCAAAAGATAAGCAAAATAGGGCGGAATTAAAAGGTACAAACTGATAGGAGGAATTGTTGAAGGTATATTCAGAGGAATTTCTGAGGTAAAAGTATCAATGAAAGAATGCCGGGATGAATTCCTGAAGGAACCCCAGCAGGAATTCTTGGGAGTAATTCCTAACAAAATCCTAGCAGGAATTCATGAGGGAATCCGAGACAAGAACCGAGATGGAACTCGGATTCATAGGTAAAATGAAGGAATGCCAGAAGGACATCTTGAAGCCCGAGATGAACTAGCCTGGGGCTAAAAATCTCGTTAATACAAACAAAAAAAAAAACTTCTTGAAGCTGTTACAAAAAAAATGTTCCTGAAGGAATTCCTGCCGGAATTCCTAAACGAATGAAAAGAAAAATCTCTGAAAGAATTCCTTAAACTATCCCTGGAGGTATTCCTGAAGAAATCTCAGGTAAAATTCCCGACAGAAGGAATCTAGAAGGAATTTCTGAAGAAATCCCAAGAAGAATTCCTGAAGGATGCCTTGGAGGAGTTTCTGAAGCAATCTCGGAAGGAATACGTGAAAGAATCCCAGGTGAAATTTCCAAAGATATCCTAAGGTTATCTCAAGAAGTGTTCATGAAGGCAGTTTAGCAGAAATTCTGGAGGAATGTTTGAATGTCGTGAAAGAATCCCTGGAGGAATTCTTGAAGGAATCCCAGGTAGAGTTCCTGATGGATTCCCATCCCATGTGTAAAATTCCTGGTGGATTCCCATGTGGAATCCCTGAAGGAATCCCATACAGAATTCCAAAAAGCATCCCAAGAAGATCCCAAGAAGAAATTCCTAAAGAAATCCTTGATGAAATTCCAGAAGCAATCTCGAGGAAAATTTATGAAGGAAACCCTGCAGGAATTGCCGAAGGAATTTTTATAGAATGCTTGATGGAATACCGGGAGAAACATCCGAAGGACCCAGACCAATCGTTCAACTTTTCAGTGCAATCCGTCGTTCGGTTCTTCAGATTTGTGCTCTTGAAAATTCGAGAGGTGGCATCGTCATATCTTCACATTAGTATTCCTTCAGGAATTCCATCATAGGTTCCTTCAGGAGTTCATACTGTTTAAGCTACCTCTCGTAGCGGAACAGCAGGACGGTGGTCACTAACCTGAAAGCTTGCCTTCAGAATTCCCTGATTTTCTCTCGGCTACCACGCCAAAGTCACTTGACCACTTATTTTGATATTTAGATTTAGATCAGAAATAACACACTAGTTTTAACTATAATTTAAGATGTATTCACTAATTTAGGTATAGATTTACATTAGTCCTGTTCAATGACTGAATTGAACATGCTCGAACTAGCTCGGAGTTGCTGCATCCTGCTCTTACCCATTCGTCATCAAATGGGTAAGAGCAGGATGGAGCAACTCCGAGCTAGTTCGAGCAAGTTCAACCTCCGTCATTGAACAGGACTATTAATTATTTGATTTTTCAATTCAGAGCGTTCAGTTGCACGCGTGCTCGCAGGTGGAAAATTTTCACAGATTTGAATTTGAATCGCCGCTTGCAGTGATGGGTTGCACCCCATTGGCATGGCAAGCACGTGCGACGTCGGGACGCCAACGATACTCGAGCAGAAATGTTCACATGGTGGTACTGTTGGCGTCACATACCATGATTCCTTCAAGACTTTTTCCCGGGATATCTTCAAGCATTCCTCGAAGAATTTCTGATATGTTGCCTTCACGAACGCTTTTTGTTGTAACTTCAGGATTTCTTTGAGAATTCAACCTAAAACTTCTCATGACTTCCTCCCTCTAGGGATTGCTTCAGAAATTCTTTCAGGGATTCCTCTCATTTGCTTAGGACCTCCAGCGAACTTCTTTTGTGATAACTTTAGGAAGTTCTTCTGGTAATCCTTCGGGAGTTGCTTCTGGGATTTCATCAAGAATTCTTCTTGAAATTCCAACTTCGATTCCTTCGAGAATTCCATCTGGGGTTTCGTCTTCAATTCTTTCTGGATTTTTTTGGGAATTACTCCTAGAATTCCACCTGAAATACACTCCTGGACCTCAGGATAACTTTAAGAATTCTTCGAGGAATTGTTCCAGGATTTCTTAGAAATTTTTGTCATGTTTTTGAATGTTGTCATGTAAGTTATTCTTCAATATACTATCCAGCGAGAAACATCAATCCTTCAATAAATTCCCACTGGGATTCCTTCAGAAACTCCACCTGGGATTCCATTATGAATTCCTCCTAGAATCCTTTCGAAAATCCCTTCAAGAGTTCCTCCTTGAAGGAATTTCTCCAAAGTTTCATCTGAGTTCCTGCCGGGATTCCTTCGGGCATTCCTCCAAGAATTTCTTCGAGAATTTCTGCAGGGCATCCTTCATGAACTTTTCTCGGGTTAACTGAAGAATCAACTTCTGTCGTAACTTTTATATCCTTCAAATGAAGAATAATAAAGATGTTGACAAGTTCAATGCTTGTGCAATCTCTCACTGTGGTCCGACGACCACCAGTACTTATACTGCAATAGAATGCAATATAATGAATCATACCTAGGTGTTTAGGTACTGAAAATAATATTATACCATGGAGGTAGATCTAGAACAAACGGACACTACAGTAACTTCGTTCCGTGGGCCACACAAAATGCCTGCACGGGCCGTACGTTGGGCAACCCTGCCTTACAAGGTTCAAATTCCCGTAGAATGAGATCATTTAATCATACTACAACAGCATAGGAGATATTATCACATATGCTGATTATGGACCAGTGCACGATTTTTTGCTGGCCTGCTTGCTCTCACAGAAAATTTGACGTTTTCCTCCTATCTGCAACTCGGGGATGCGCCCTGTTGGATTTCGAAAGCCCCGAGCATATTACAAACACTTCCAAACACTAGCCCACATTGTCCATTCAAAGGTTTGATTGGGATCATTACCCACCCTCAGTTTGTAATATTTTCACCAACTTGGAATTATATATTCCTGGCACATAAATGGCTTTGACAAATGCGGCATCAGAATCAAAATATCAAAAAATTAGAAGAAAGCTATTTGAAAGCTATAATTCAAGCCCAGGGACATAGGTATTCATTGAAGACACGCCTGGGCATAGAGTACCCTAGAGCTTTGCTTTGAGTATAACGTGACATACCTTCACAGGCTCTTTGAGATGATCCACTCTCTTGCTGTTGCTGACACCACAAGGACATAGGGCATCCACGGCCGCTTGAGCTCACGCCGTCGGAGTGTTGCTTTATGGAGAATCTGATAGAATTCACGTCAGTTCCTACGTATCGGCTTTAAAAAATCCCCGTGTACACGCATCACCATCGGGCGAGGCCGAAAATTTCCAGCTTTTGAGTAGGGATTTGCACTAATTTCATCCGGGTGGCCTGGAATTTCTACATATCCATCAAGCCACTGACTGCCTTCAGCAGCTTGTTCTGCCGCTTGCTGGGATCCACAGAGATTCTTGAGAATCGTTGTTTTGCCAGTCCGAGATCCGAACATTCTCTAGGATGCTAAAGTTCGATGTAGCAAGATCCGAACAAGCTACGGAAACCAATCCGAAAGCCGAAGACATTGTTAAACAGTTTGACTTGTCCTGCCTGCAAAAAAAAAAAAAATACGTTCAGTTATGTAGATTCTATCAACAAGGGAAACCGCAAAAGAATATTACTGATTAGCTTGATGATCTGCCCGCCCACTTTGTTGAAGAAGTGTTCGGTCACCGGGGTCAATCGGGCCACATCAGTTTTAATTGCCTGGTCGTGCAGTCTCGGAAACAATCCTTTCTGGAATTGCAAAGGCCTTAAAAAAATGCGGGGTGAACACATTTCTGCATGCAAAACTTACCTCAGATCTTTGTCCCGCTGTCTGAAAGGCCCGAAATGACCTTGGGGAGAGTATATCCGTAAGTCGGGAATCGAATTGAACGAAAAACCATCCAGATCAAACGCACCAGCAGATCGGTTGTTGGTTGAGCAAACGGAAACACACCCCGGTGTCGGAACTGATGATACCTTGGAAATTGCTGGCTGTTTCTGTAATTAAAAAAGTAAATATGAAAGAAAGTTTGATTAAACAAGTATTTACAATAAAAATACCTACGAAATCGAAATAATATTTAAGAAAAACTGAGAAAAAACACTATGCACTCGATTACTGAACACGGGGAAGATGGCGGCTTGCTTCGCTGGTGCAAACCGATCACAAACAATCAGTACAGTGTTGCAAGATTTAATATCGTATCGTCGGGATGCGATATGACCATCGATTTTGTGTAATTGTACACAACTGCTTTGCACCCACTTGGTTGCAGCTGGTTTTGTGTAATAAACACGTTCAATGGGTGTTGATATTACACAAGTTAGGTGTAATAAAAAAATGTTATTATATTTCTGTGTAATTCCAAGGAAGATGTAATCGAGCATCGAAAAGGCGTGATTTTGCATCTGAAAATCACCGTTACATCGAATTTTCTTCACATCGGCAAGAATACATCGACGCGTTTTACATTAATTTTTGCTGTGCACCAAAGCGAATATTCGTAGGAAAATGACACCTTAGGAAAATGGGCTCTTTTGTTTTTCAGTGTAGGTGTAAGTGCTCGCAGGTGAAATGTTTCTTGTTGAGAGACCGAGAGAACATGATGGTTGGTGCTGACCGTCTTTTAGCTCCTGTGGAGCGAGAGGGGAAAGCCGGGAAGGCGGGTAACGTGAAACGAAAACAAAAACAAGCGGATTTGCTTTTGACATTTCCTCCAGCCAACGCATAAGATTTGTACGCAAGCTGAGTGAAAATCATCTTCCAAATTGGTTTATCATGTTTGTTAGATAATTGACAACAAAATTGATCGAAACTGCATGAATCCGCCGTACTGTGTTATGAATCTCCAGGTGCTTTTGATATAATCAGGCTAAAATATTCGTCAGCTACCTAACTTTAAGGTAAGTAAATTTCCGGTGTAGTTTACATTATAGGGTAACAAATAAAATGTGGACCCATATATGTATAGGGCAAAAGGGTATAATGCGCCCCAACGGTGTAAATCCTCGTTCTGTTTCTATATTAAATTACACAAGTTTACAAAATAAAATGAAAGTCGTGAACTTCTGTCATCGACCAAAATTTTTGACGCACAATTTAGCGCTGATTTCGAAACCGACCTTCAAAAAATTTTAAGTAGAACAGTTTTAGCTCAATATCGAGTTTTACAACTTTCCAAAATATGTAATTTACTAAAATTCAAATGTATTGCGTTCTGTTCAGCCAATTTCAAATCTTTTTCCATAAATTAAAAGCTGAATATAATACCATTCAATCATCTGAATACAGGTTTTGTGTCAGATTGATGAAATTCAAGATATTGGCGAGTTTTATGGACGATCTCCTTAAATTTTAGCAAAATTCCCAAAAATTTTAGAAGAAATGTATTTTTTTTTCAATAAGAAAAAAAAAAACAATTTAAAATTTTTTTCTCGACGTTTATTTGACATATCATATGTAGGCGAGATACAGTAAAAATTTCAGCTCAATCGGAGCATTGATTACGGAGAATGAGACGTTTGAAGTGAGCGGCTTTGCTTGAAAATAGAACAAAAATCGATTTCAAATCATCAGCCTTGTATGGAAAGTCGAAAAAATTTCCGCTCTACTGTATTTTTTTTCTTTCGCGTTTTCGAAATCAGGGCATAATTCTACACCAAAAATAATCATCAGCTTACCGAGTTCAAAAATGCTGTAAACTAGTGTTATTTAAGGAATTTGATATGCAATACAAGAAAAAAAAAATCAATTGTCGCGCAAAGTTGTGCGAAACGTTGAATAACAGATAGGCGCGATTGAATTTAATCGTTTCGGTGACTTCTGCGCGGTCAAGAATTCTACACCCAGCAAACTAAGCTAACGAAACTCATCAAAATAGGGTGAAAAATATAATTTGGACATGCACGGTACTGTATGTCTTGTTCCGAAGAGCATATAAGAATAGAGTCTTCTACATCAGACTCTTTTCTATTGACTTCCTTTGGAAATACGTTTAACAATTGGGGTTTCAAATTTTTGAATCCGGTGAACCACACTTATAAAATGGTTAAATTTAAGGATAATCGGTACAACTAAAATACTTTTTAAATGTACTATCACTTAGGGTGTATTCTCAGGAGCTTCTAAATAATGATGTGCACGAGTTGGTTACTTGTTCGGAAAGAACCTGTCGGCTCTGTTTATTGTATTTTATACTGTCGACAGCAGTGCTGCGCGCTTGCGCGGAATGCTTGACTGCTGAATGCACGCTAAAATGTACTCACATAAAATGAATTAACAATATACATTAGTCCTTCCCTCTTCGGGAAGCTAATACAATAGAATGAACAATTATTCACAATTTAGATTATTTCGTATTCTTGGTACACTAACAATTCTCGAAAGCTTAGGTAAGCTAGTAAGTCTTATAATATATGAAATGCATTCTCTTTTTCTAGTTTTTTTTAATCTCCTCGAATGCCGGAGTAGGCCAGTAAGCACTACCGATTCCGACCAGGCTTTTCTTTTCTTGTTTCTATGCTCTGTTATTTTATCACTTTTTCTTCTTTCTTCGATACAACTCTGATCCGGTATTTGCCGGACATCACCTCCGTCCACGGTTCCTCGGTTGGATTCAGCGATAGCCGGCATTGACCGACCAGACTCGACCACTCGCATCGACCGTGTTGACAGCTCTGGTTCTCGTACATCATCAACGATCCGAATTCGAGTGGGATGAGCGGTTGTTCTCGTCTTGGTATCTACCAGGATCTGTAATAAGTTTTTAGAAATCCGCATTGAGAAACATATAATTACCCATTGTTCATGTAGATGTGGGATACTTTGCTTGTTCCACACCTTAATTGTAATGTCGTCAGTATAGTATTGATTTGCTTTCAAAAACAGTAGTAACATTAAAAATAGTAGTATCAGCATCAGCTGATAATGTTTGGTTTGGTTAACCATGTTAGTAACCATCAATACTAAACAAACAAATACAATTTCAGAAGAAAATTCAACCTTCAACGTCAAAACTTTTAAAGTTATCTGATTTCTCACATACAACTCCACCACTCCTGGTTTGTAGAAAAAGGTCATAGGTTGTAGCTTCACCTGGCCAGTATCAGCAGGATTGAGATGATTGTTAACTTCATTGAAGCCTTGTCTTTGGTGAGTTATGAAAGTTGATAATGTGTTAAAAGAGAGATCATTGTCCGACAATTTGTCTGGCAATCTTGCGCAAACAGCAAGTTTTGATGAATTTTTCCTCATACTATTTTCCTTCACCCATTTAGAGAAACTCTCCACCAACAATAAGAAGGCATTGTACTTGAAACAAAAATCAATTGTGTATTTCTCATCAAAAGGTGTCTTGGCAGGTTTGCATTTTGTAACGATATTTAGCTTTGGAAGTATTACCAAACATGCACAAAGGCCACAAGCAACAACAAACTTTTTAAAACCAGTGTGCCAACCATGGTGTAAATAGTTTAAAAGCTGTTGTAACAATGTATAACGCCAATTATCACATTTAAAAATAATCTCCCGAAAATAAAAGGGAACGTCATAAAAATGTTTAAAAACAGGCACTTCACTAGTTAAAATCAAGTCTGATTCAAAATGTTTTTCAGTTTTTGTCGAATTCTTGACAACCGTGTCAGAAAATTTTGTATTGTTATCAGCAATTAGTGCTTTGTTTTGATTTTTCAAAATATTGTTCTCTGGCATCAAATCACCAAAAAAATTTCTCCAGTTGGGACTAAATTCATCCAACCACGGTCTACCCAGTAAAGGAATGAACTGGTAATCACAATCAATCACTAAAAGATTTAATTTTGCTATTTTGTCATTATGTTGAACACTAACTTCCACTTCACCAGACACCTTTAATCTGGACCCATTTACCACTACAAGTTGTTTAGAGCTTTTCAATAAAGGAATGTCGAATTTAGAAGTAAATAATTTGTTGTCCATCACTGTAACTGAAGAACCACTGTCAACCTCCATCTGTATAGTATTGTCTTCAATAGAGACATTCAGTAGACATGGACCACTTTTCTCAATGGAAGAAACATGCATGCACTCTAGTTCACCTGAATCACTATCTTCCGAACCACAATCGATGGTCATCAACCTGTCAACCTCCTCGGACAGTCCATTTGTGTCATCGGTAACCGCCTCAGGAATGTGGTTGACTTCTTTGTCGCAAAAATCGTCCTTCAATTTGTAGCACTGACTTCGCTGGTGTCCTCTTCGTCCGCAGTAATCACAGATTGGTTGTTCCATTGCCCATCGTGTGTCGTCCATTCTTCTGCGCCTATGGATTGTACCAGCTGGTGGATGTCGATGCCTAGGATGCTGAAATCTTGACCTAGTTACGTTATAACGATCTTCCGCAGATTGAAAACCAAAACGACTATTCATTGAACCACGAAAACCTTTGGGACTTGTTCTTACTTTTCGTTCAGCAAATTGTCTTCCATTAGAAGAAGCATATCTGTTATAAATTGAAGCCACTAAGTCATAATTGTCATTGTTCTTCAAAACTTTTGTATGAATATTCGCCATTTCCCATGAAGCGATAATGTTTTCAACTTGTGCTAAAGTCAATTTTGAGCTATCTTCAGTTAAAAGTCTATGCCTAAGAGAATTATCAGTTAAACCAACAAGAATGCGATCAACTATAAGGCGATTCTTTTGGTCACCAAATTCACAATATTCCGCCAAAGCTTTAAGCGAAAAGATAAAATCACTTGCAGTTTCCCCATGTTGTTGCACTTTCATACTGAAATGATACCTTTGTAGTAGAATTGAATCAGTTTTGTCAAGTTTTTCCTTAAGATTTTGAATTAAAATTTCATAAGACACTTCGTCTAACATTTCTTCGGTCGGATACAATTTGTCCGCCATACTAAAAAGGTAATCTCCACCTAACAGAAACATTTGATCCTTCTTTTGATCGTCATTGACCTTGTTGACTCGAAAATGAAATCCTAATCCAAGCGGAAAAAGATTGACCTTTGCGGAAAGGTTCAATATTAGGATTTAACACATACGCCATATTTGCCAAAAATAAGCAAAAAGCACTAGTTTAGTCTTTAAAACACTTTCACAGGTTCACAACACTAATTGCAATCAATAAAGTTTAAAAATGTTAAAAAGTTTGTCTAGCGTAGTCCTACGTCAAAATTCCTACAACAGTTTCACACAATCAATATGATTGCAAAAATCTTCAAAATCAAATCGAACTAAAATTGCTCGTTACTCACCCGATCGATGTGAATCTTACCACGATGTCCACGAATCAGGCACCAATCGCCACCCGGCGGGAAGAAACGAACCGACCACCACCCAGCGGGAAGGAACCAGCAGCACCCGGAAACAACCGGATGGCCACCCGCTGTGAATTTATCCTCCGAAATAGAAGAAAAGGCACTGTTAATATATAATTAAAACAAAATGGTTTCGTTTCACTAAAAGAACTAGCAAGTAAAAGGAATAACAATACTGGTGATTGTTCTTTTTGTTCCCGCACGGCCTATGCCACCAAAAGCAAATGGCGTTTCACACTTTTCACACCACCGGAATTAACAAATTTTCACCAAAAATCACTTTTTTGCCCCCGTTATCACCTCACTTTTTCCCTTATTACCTCGGGATTTATGCTGTGCACCGTGTCGTTCTCACCGTAATTACTTCCTATCAGCGCCGCCGCCGCCGCACTGATCCTGGATGATAGGGTGATGTTGCTCCGTGTAGCCGTCCGAGTACGCCGAAAAATGCTCCGCCGCACCAGTTTTCCTCGTCGCCACTTTTGAATCCGGTGAACCACACTTATAAAATGGTTAAATTTAAGGATAATCGGTACAACTAAAATACTTTTTAAATGTACTATCACTTAGGGTGTATTCTCAGGAGCTTCTAAATAATGATGTGCACGAGTTGGTTATTGCTTTTTTCACTGAAAATTTTCCTTGCTTCGCTGAACAACATGACGTTTTCTTCCAGCGAAGGCTTACGCGATACAGAAAATCGCTGAATTTCAAACTAACACTGCAGAAAATCTGTCAACAATAACTCAATACACATGCATTTTTAGCGAAAAGATCTATTTGCGTGACAACAATCCACTCCCATGACTACCGGGCGGCCGCCGTCAAATATCAGGATTGCCAACTGTCCGGCGACTGCTGTCAGTTTTCTTTGTCGCCGAATCTGGCGCTGGGTCTTCGGCGCGGAAACCCAAAGGTGGGAATAAAATTTTGGGGTTTGCGCGCAATACTTGTTCGGAAAGAACCTGTCGGCTCTGTTTATTGTATTTTATACTGTCGACAGCAGTGCTGCGCGCTTGCGCGGAATGCTTGACTGCTGAATGCACGCTAAAATGTACTCACATAAAATGAATTAACAATATACATTACAAATTAAGAAAAATGTATCGATTTTTTGATTTTATACGAAAGAGCACCTTTTTCTGAGCCACTATGATTTTTTTCAGATTTTTGGGACTTTATTTTGGTACCTAAAATCAGTTTCAAAGAGATTTTTTGAAATCACCTGTTGACAGCTGAGTAACTGTTTGGCAGCTCCACCCAGTACAAAATGCGCCGAGGGATGATTCGACAAATCGCTCCCATACAAACTTCAAATTGATTTTTAAATAGGTTCCCGGTCATCAAAATTCATGAAAATTTGGATTCCGGCTCAGTTTCGCATGCAGATTCAGAATATGGAATTATCTCAACACCGCTAAAGAAGCCAATTGGCTTTTTTCATTTATTGGGTTTTTAAATTTAGAATAATGTATTGATTATTTGATTTTATACGAAAGAGCACCTTTTTCTGAGCCACTATGATTTTTTTTCAGAATTTTAGAACTTCATTTTGGTACCTAAAATCAACTTCAAAGAATTTTTTTGAAAACACCTTTTGACAGCTGGGTAATTGCTTGACAGCTCCTCCCAATACAAATTGCGACGAGGGGTGATTCGACAAATCGCTCCCATACAAACTTCAAATGGATTTTTAAACAGGTTCCTTGGCATCAAAATTCATGAAAATTTGGATTTCGGCTCAGTTTTGCATGCAGATTCAGAATATGGAATAATCTCAACATCACTAAAGAAGCCAATTCGATATTCTGAATCTGCATGCCAAACTGAGCCGAAATTCAAATTTCATGAATTTTAGTGCCCCGGGAACCTATTTAAAAATCAATTTGAAGTTAGTATGGGAGCGATTTGTCGAATCACCCCCCGTCGCAGTTGGTACTGGGCGGAGCTGTCGATGACCTACGTCTACTGGGCAGTCAAGATCTGGAAGCGTGTATCGGACAAGGACAAGCGAAGTTCGGGGCCGGAGAGGGGTGAATTCGTCAAGGCAGAGGAATCACTTTGGCGGTAAGCACAAGCGAATGCGTACCACGAGGAGGTTTGTGATCTGAAGAATAATCGTAGAGTTGCGAAGCGAAGTCCACTGCACCTGATGTCTCCAGTTCTCGATAAAGAAGGCGTTATACGGATGGAAAGCCGAATAGGAAATGCTCCACATCTTCCATATACGGCGAAGTACCCTGTAATACTGCCAAGAGATCACCACATAACATTTCTACTTGTAGACTCTTATCATCGACGATTCCTCCATGCTAATGGCGAAACTGTTTGTAATGAGCTGCGACAACAGTTCTATATCCCTAGACTTCGGGTACTGGTGCGAAAAGTTACTCATGAATGTCAGCACTGCAAAATACAAAAAGCCAATCCTGCTCCACCAATGATGGTACCATTGCCTAGAGTACGCCTTACACCGTTCATTCGGCCGTTCACTTTCGTGGGCGTGGATTATATGGGGCCCTTCATGGTTAAGATTGGGCGAAGCAGCGTAAAGCGGTGGATCTGCCTTTTCACCTGCCTCACAATCCGTGCAATACATCTGGAGCTGGTTTACACATTGACAACGACATCCTGTTTAATGGCTTTCCGAAGATTTGTGGCGAGACGTGGAGCACCGTTAGAAGTCTTTTCGGATAATGGCACCAACTTCGTTGGTGCACATCGGCAGTTAACGGAAGAGCTGCAAAAGATTAAGGAGATCAATGAAAGCTGTGCATCCACGTTTACAAACGCAACTAGTGGGCTTCGTGGCCGTGCGGTTAGCGGCGTCAGTCGTTTAGGCGTATTGTGAGTGCCACGGAGTGAGGGTTCGATTCCCGCTCCAGTCGGAGGAAACTTTTCGTCAAACGAAAAATCCTTCATTGGTCCACTGGGTGTTCCGTGTTGTCCGTTGCCTAATGTTAGTGATTGTTCAGTCTGTGCAACCTCTGGTTGAAGACGGTGTAGTGTCTTTTTTTTTTTAAATACCCAGTGGCACTTTAACGTTCCGGCAGCGCCCCACATGGGAGGACCCTGGGAACGCATGGTGCGATCCGTTAAAGTAGCGATGCAGGCAGTATCCAATAGCCCGCGTCACCCAAGTGATGAAGTTATGGAGACGATTATGTTAGAAGCTGAAGGTATTGTAAATTCACGCCCCCTCACATACGTGCCTTTGGAATCCGTCAACCAAGAGGCACTCACACCCAACCATTTTTTATTGTACGGGTCGTCCGGTATCAAGCAACCGATGACAAATCCTGATAACAGCGGGAATATCCTCCGGGACAGTTATAGCTTGGCGAAGCGTATCGTGGATGAGTTCTGGACGCAGGAGTATCTTCCAATGCTGACTAGACGAGTTAAATGGTTTGAACCGGTGAAGCCGTTGGAGCCTGGCGATGTAGTTGTGATTGTTGACGATACAGCAAGGAACCGTTGGGAGAGAGGACGTGTATTGGAAACCTATCCGGACCAATCCGGACAAGTACGGCGCGCGAAGGTGCAAACAGCTAGAGGGGTTTTCATCAGGCACGCTGTAAAGTTGGCCATACTGGACGTTGCGGATCGGGAGATACCGGCAAACACCATCGCTTCGGAAACGGAAGTGATTCACGGGGTCGGGAATGTCGACGATACCCCTCGTCGATACGGAGAGACGGTGAAACCACTGACCGTTTCCCAAACGAGTCGGTGTAAAGAAGATAGACTGACAGACACAAATCGTCACTCCGAACAGTCGACAGCACAATTAGATGAATCAGCATTATTGAATTCTGGTAGTGAGTTGTAGATGATATTTGTGCACAGTAAGTTTGCTGAACTGTTTATTGAATTCGCATTAATATAAATAACTCTTTAAATTGCTTAATTATAGCCTAAGTTTGAAGATCAGTAGTCGTCATAGATCGGCACTTTGTTATCCCGAAATATTAGTGTGTTTGCGGTATGTTTTACATGAAATGTGATACGTACTTACTATCGCTATTCGCATAACCTGAAACAAGGATTTATAGAATTTACTTTATGCCTGTAGATCTTGCCTGTAGATTCGTTGATGCCAGATAACCCACGGATTACGTGATTCTTGTAAGGAACATCGATAATGTAAGAAAATGTTAATGTTTCTCTTGAATTGCAACTAATAATTGAATAATAAATCCACAGCTTAGTAGCTGCATAGTTATGCATCTAACAAGACGGTGTTTTCATGCTGCTTACGGGAACAGTGTGTTTTATTGTGAATAATAAAATCAGTCATATGTGAATAATATTTACCATGCAATAAACGGTTATTCTTTATCCGGGATTGCGCATCATTCAGCTAATAAAGAGCTACAATATGCACTCATCCAAATCGAGTGGCGACATATAAAAGTAGATAAAAAATCAATTTTCGCATCCCAGGTCACTTCGGATCTCAGCCAAAAGCATAATATTAATTTTACTATGGAATCGGTAGATTCCACAACAAAATTTATTTCAGTGTGGTGAACTTTATAGGTACAATTTAAAAAACTTCTTAAGTAACCACAAGCATTATATCATTGCATGAATTAGACTGAATATCAACCTTTGCAATGCGAAATGCAGTAATTCCACACTTGTCATGCAATAATCCTTTAGATTGGCATTATCAATGTAATGATGCATTGCATTTTTCGTTACATTAGGGTTCATATAAAGGTTATATAAGATAATTAAATAATTCAACACTTGAAAAACTGAATAAATGCAATGTTCAAACTAGCAAAGTTTGCACTAACAATAACATTTATAAAAGCTTGACTCTACTGGTAAACAAATGAAATCAAGAAGATTGAACAACTTTACGGTCAACTCTAGCGGTCTTCAACATTTCTGGTTCGACTCCCGACCAAATTAACTCCCGTTTGAGCTACCGATCGACGACAGCTAAACCTTTTTAGAGATGACCTTTTCTATTTTCTGTAGACTGCTATCACATGCTAATAATGATGAAAATCACAATTAGCATATGAGCAGTGTGCGAAGGGTGTTTTAATCGAGGTTTTATTTTTCTTATATTGATTAAATATCTTCTAAAATGCATTATGTATTTATCAGTAACTAGCTGTCCCCGCAAACTTTGTCTTGCCAAGCTCTGGAGGTTTGACAACTGTTTAGCTCATACCATCACCGCACTCCAGATTGGTTTTATTTCGATCGTGTTGGTTTTCTTCCCAGGTCATAAAAATCAGCATTTTGTCAATTTACTTTTACTCAATTTTGCTTTTTTAGTTCATTTATGTAACTTTTTTTAAATTATAAACAGCCACCATGAATACGAATCTAACCATGCAAGAGTCATCCTGATCGGTTCAGCCGTTCGTGAGTTTTGTTGCCTCAAAGGGACTTCAAACTCATTTTTATATATAGATTTATCAGAATGTGATAAATTTCTGTATTCTATTACATATTACATAGTCGTTTTGCCCTCTACTGCAATGATTGAGACAGAAACACAGTTTCCTTTTAGTTAATGAAATATCTGTTGTTTATCACTGCAGCAGAAACGGTCCACGGCACCCGCGCGTATGGAACTCATCTAGCAGTCTTCAATTGGCTTCTTTAGCGGTGTTGAAATAATTTCATATTCGGAATCTGCATGCCAAACTGAGCCGAAATCCAAATTTTCATGAATTTTGGTGCCCGGGAACCTATTTAAAAATCAATTTGAAGTTTGTATGGGAGCGATTTGTCGGATCATCCCTCGTCGCATTTTGTACTGGGCTGAGCTGTCAAGCAGTTGCCCAGCTGTCAAAAGGTGATTTCAAAAACTATCTTTGAAATTGATTTTAGGCACCAAAATAAAGTTCTAAAAATCTGAAAAAAATCATAGTGGCTCAGAAAAAGATGCTCCTTCGTATGAAATCGAAAAATCAATACATTTTTCTTAATTTAAAAACCCAATACTTCTGGTTCGACTCCCGACCCGGCGACAAAAATAATGGTTAAAACATTCATGTATGGGGGCATCTGTACCGTCGATAATGAAACGGTGCTAAAAATAGATTTTTGTTTTGGTTTTTCGTGTTGCACGTATGAAGCATGTGCAAATGCAAATGTACAGCACATGCATTTATGTTACTTTAGCAATGGCTGTCAGCGTGCTGCAATATGTGACACAATTTGATTTTAGTGGGGCCCTTTTCCACTTTAATATTACATCAATGAGGTGTTTAAAGTAATGCAGCATTATATTGACCATTTTAATTATCAATATATGGCAAAATTGATGCACTTATATACGGCTTCGTGGTTACTTGGGTTACATTCTAGTACACAATTTTTGTGTGTCAAAAGAACAAATTCCTCATTTTTTCACATTCTATTCTACTTTATTCAATAATAGGCTCCTAAAGTCCTATCGGGATAATTGTTTTAAACCACAATATATGGTTCAAGAGTACATATTTACTCTTTTTTTGACGTTTTTATTAACCATAGTTGAAAATATATAATTTTTATTTTTTTAGCCTTTTGTCTCGTCCCTAGCTTATAACACATACTTTGAGTGATTTTTTTTAACCGTGTATGTCAGATAGGAACATTTCTGGAGCAACATTTGAAAAGGGTCCAAGAGGTCTTGTGTCTTTTTTCTAAAACGCTCCGTAGGGCATAACAGCAGCCCGTCCACGCACCAGGCTTGTTATTTGCTCCCACAATGTGCCTCAAATGAACGTTTTTGCTCTCTTTATCTTTGTGCGTTCCTACCGAAGTCGTTTGTGCGGGAGCGATGCACAAAGAGAGAACGGGAGCGAGACAAAGAGAAACTTCGAGCCACTTGAATCAACACAAAGTGTAACTTTTTTGTGCCTCATTTTTGAGGAACCCGATAAGGTGGTGGCCCATTTTTATGGCGTTGTTCGCAGTATGAGCTCGCCGATCGGGTGGTATGTCATAATTGCACATATAAATACTTGTGCAATTGTTAATAAATGATTTGTTATCACAAACATATTCATGTTTACTTCCGGCGTACACAAAGTGCCTCAATTTTGAGGAAACGCACTTTTTTGAGCAATCAATCCGCACGTTTTTCGGAGTCACAAGCTACAAGTAGGAAGCTGAAACAAAACGAGAGAAAACGCTCTTGCTTTGAATGCGGGAGCGCGGAGCAGATTTTTTGTTCTCCTGTTTTGCTCTGAGGAGGATTCCATGCCTGCCACGCACATGAACACCGTTATCCGAAAGATCGATGTTTGCTCTGTCTGATAACGGTCTTAGTTTTTGTGAATAAGCTGAGGGGGGCTCAGGAGCGACGTGTGAAGTCATTGTTTATCAATGCTTGTATGCCCTTTTCAAATGTTGCTCCAGATTTTTGAAATCCCATAGTGCGAAAAATGTCGAGCTCAGTCACACAAGGTTGACCTCAAATGTCAAAGTAGAACTATTTACCATTTTACTAATTTCAAATTTTCTCATTATTCCTTTGTTTTTTTTTCAAGTTCGAGTAAAGAACAATTCCGATTAGAACACCATGCGTGATCGTATTATTCAATATAAGCGAGATTTCGTCTTTAATTTTAGGACCCTATTATTATCGCACCATTCTTCCTGTCAAAGCAACCATTTCAATGTTGCCAGATTCATCGCAAATTCGTCGCAATAGCGTTTTTGTTTTCATTTTTTAGGCCAAAAAGTTTGGGCTCACCCCCTTAAAAACATGTCATTTTTTTAGGCCCACAACTCCGCCAATTTGCGTCTGATTTCAAAACTGCAGGTCTCATTCAAAAGATAATAAGTCAAAGTAACTTTGAACATGATTTAGATGAAATATTATTAGCTTTCAACTGCTCTTTGTCGAACTTGACTTACCAAATTTGAAGGGCTTTACGTTCCCACTGGAAATTGGCCTGCATCTCTTCAACTTAATTTTCTTTGAGCACTTCCACTGTTATTAATTAAAGGGCTTCTGGTTACGAATCAAATAAGCGGGGTGGAGTAAAAACGATTTTTTGAACCACGCTACTATCTATCTATGAAACTAGGGGATCTAACTGGCATTGATTTTTCAAAAATTCTTTTGGCAATATTTGATTTGCTACTCATGTTATCCGTAAAAGTGGTTAAGTGATGAATTTGACCCCGGATTACGGTACCGTGATATAGCGTAAAATGGCTTTGTAGGTAATGAAATATGTTTTCTAGCTGAATTAACCACCCCAGAACACAAAAAGCTACGCAAAACTGCTACAAGATTTCAAAATTTTTACTTATTTAAGTTAAAAGTTAAGTAAATCCTAAGAGTACGCCTGAAAGTATGCTGAAAGTATCTCCTCACTAAATATGTGATTTCTTCAGGAAAAGTAACATTTTATGCATAAGTTCCAATAGTTATAGAACTTTTAATGACAGAATCGAGTTTAGAGAACACTTGACAGCTATAAACATTAATTCGAATATTCATTGCATGTGCGATATAACTACGGTAGCGAATGTTTGAAAGTTTCTTTGAAGTTCGCCTTACACGAAGTTCCGGAAAATATTGTCTGTAAAATTCATCATTTAATAACCCTTGAACAAGATTATGGTCATTTTTCACAAATTGTTTTAAGCTAAAAGCGTTATTATTGACAAATAAAAATAGCCCTCTCGTCGATCAATTTCATTCCACTGATAAATTTTAACCCGAAATCACGGGAAAACTATTCGTTACGTAGTGTTACGTCTGTTTGCCCGTGCCATCAGCGTAGTCTTGCTGAATACCCGTGGTATTCTGGAATGGAAAACCATTTTTCCATTTTTACTAACGTTCGATAAATTTGTAATTTTTGAAGCTGGTTTAATGTTTGCTTTTCTTTTTTCCAAGTTAGTTCTCAAGACGAAAAAGTTTCATTCAATGCTTACCCTAATTTCTTTGAGGTAAACGACACGAGATTTCCATATGCCCCATAGTGAGCGCGATGTAAAAAGTGCTAACTATTATTGCATATGCTACTCAACCGACCGATCGTACCCATCCATATCCCGACGTGTGGTAGCATAGTCCCTTAGTATGTAGGGGAAGTTCGTTTAATATGCGCCGTTGGGTTGTTACAAAACAAGGCTATTCACATGGGGTGTATGTTACCCCGAACTCCCCTATATTTGCCGAGGAGATGCTGGACTGGAATCTGTTTCCTTATCGCCTGGCGTTTGTCATCAACGCGCAGCGTAGCAATGTGCGTTCGTACTCTCGAGCGCGGGTTCAGTATGGAATGGAGTGAAAAATCTCTTATTATAGTAGCATGCCTAGCCTACCACAAATGAATGGCATTCACATTTAGAGCAACAGGCGAAATGCGAAGGAGGCACATGTACAATGTAATACATATATTGGTTAGTATGCTCACATTTTCCTCCTGATGCTCACCAAATGTGTGTCTATATTTTCAGTGGTTCTGGTTAGTTCTAGTCTATCCGTCGAGCGGTTCGTAACTTGAGATGCGTGTAGTTAAAATATACAAAAGTGTTAATCGTATGCGACGGTTAATTGGCTGACGTGGATAGTGCAACGTGGCAAAATTTTAGCTGGAGTGCTGAATTTGTATCTGGCTGGATAGAATAATTTTTATAAGGTTAACTAAGAGTTTGTAGTGAAAGTAATTTTGATGATGTTCATGCGGTTTCTTTTTGCTGTTTTTTTTCTGACAAATACATTTGTACATTTAGTACATCCCCTTTATTGTATATATTCTCTGTTATATTTCCGGATTTAGTGAACTAAACCATTCATTAATTATTTAATGAACTTTAAAAAACGATTGACTAAATTGAAAATTATTTATAAGAAAAAAAGATATTGCTAATTATTTTATGTAAATTGGTGTATTTTTACCATGCATCCTAGAACGTTTTCCGATTTATTGCCGGTTATTTTGTTACTTGCTTTCCAAACATATTTATATTCGTCAGTAAGAGCGAATTGAAATGAACTATAATAGCCATCTTTAATTTTGAAACGATATTAAAGTGTTGGATAATTTGGTTTTATATAAGAAAAATAATCTAATCGCTATGTTTTCCGTGTTAACAATTTGAAGTTAAGTAAAAAAATGTTTTCGAATCTCATTATATAATCATAAACGCTAACAATTTTATTGCATTTGCTTCATTGTATCGAAAGATATAACAGTTCAAACTTGGCTATCCCATAATTATGCCGTTTACTTATTCAAACTTGATTCACTTATTCAAACTTCAATCGATTTTAAATAGCAAAAAAATACATTTGATTGGTTTAGATTACGACAAATGAGTTTTTGTAGTTTGTGATATAAATTATTCTACACATTTCTTAAACTTCTTTTTGGCGCGACGTCCCAAATGGAACGAAGCCTGCATCTTAGCGTAGTGTTATCGTATATCGTATTATTTTACTATAAACGGTTGTAAGGCTATCTGCGCGACAAAAATTGTGTGGGGCTGTACTCCTGTACAATGCATTAAACCCGTTACAAGCAAAGATCAAATTACTACCATTAGCCTGCTCTGCTCCCTCTTCAACTTATACCGGTCCCTCGCAAGACCACAGGATGCGATTACTTCAGGGACTGTCTCTACGTGTTCATATATCAGCACACATTCGCAACTCCACATATTGTCCGCTCGGACAAGTCTCCGAACGATGTATCAGGCCTACTCCCTGGCCCTCTGGCCAGCACGCCATTTCTAATGCTGCAGTGACGACAAGATCTACGTGATCGCTCAGTTCTCTGCATTCCATATATTGCGCATTTAGTTCACCACCGGACTGCGCAGTCTTCATAAGTGCGAAATCGTTAGTTAATAAAAGTGCGCGATGGCATCAATTCCTGTCTTCGGCGCACTATTTCTTGTTGTCGTTTCGTAAAATAGACTATTGAATTTCAACCGATCGTCAACCACCAACCCAGGCATTGTTTCCGTGATTAATGGCCACAATGAGATTTGATGCACTGCCGGATATCAAAAACTTCAAATACACACCTAGAAAATATCATGTAATTTTAAGTGTCCTGAACCTGACATATACGAGCATCTTCAAAAACACAAATTTAGAGGTTATAACATGTAAATTTACGTCTCTCAAGACACCCCAAAATAAAACTTTTTTCTTAGCGTCTAGCAATCGCTAGAACCGATTTGACAGATAAAACATAGAAAAGTAAAATATTATCATGTATGGGATTCGAACTCCGGATCTCCTGATCGTGAGCCACATCTCTTACCTCTCGGCTATTTGACCGAGTTGGAAGGTGGTTGATGAACGTGATACTGATTCTACGTTTCTGGTGAAACGGATTTGTTAACCAACCAGCACTTACATGATGCGCGTAAAATTGAGTCCAATTTGTGATTCAGTCTTGAAAACATTTACGTTTTTTGTGATTCCGTTTCGTGGAAATTTCAGAATTTCTAAGTGTGTAGGTTTAAATTGGTTGATGTTATTTATATGAAATTATTTCGGGAATCGAACCCGCCGTCTCCGGATTGGCGATCCATAGCCTTAACCACTAGGCTATCAGGTATAAGGTATCAGAAGGCCGGCTCCAAAGGCACGTTATCCTGCATTTGGGACATTTGTGCCATCGCCAAAATAATAGCCTATTTCATCATCTACCTGAGGGAAAAGGAAGGAAATAAGGATAGGGATGGGGATAAGGACAGGTAGGGAAATAGGAAAAGTACCCTGGAAGAGGATACAAACGCATAAGCGTACCACAACGGGTTCAAACAGCGCCCTGAAAAGGGCACCAAGGTTGCGACCATTCATTTGCAAAGATTCACATTCATTTGCTATTATCTCAGTTCAGAAGCATGCTACAGTGAGGATTTGCTCGTTGGGTCACGACTGCGCCCCGATTAGCGAATCGTGTTCGTTCGTTGGGGCAACTGACAACTGATCAAAATGCTGTAAACACACGCAAGTGACGAAAAATATGTCACGAAACACTCACATACTTGCACTAACGTTCTGTATATAGGAGCTGCGATGCGACGGCGGCCAGACGTCAAACTCTTTTTGACATCGATTTTGACATTGACAGTGCTTTTTAGTTGGGTTTTGCCCCAACCAGTGAACATTCAACTATCGAGACAACCCATCCAACGAGCCGCCAACGAACGAATCGGGACTGTATCGAAATACAATGTATGGATGAATTTAACCTTGTAGTTTTATCTGAAAGTTTGCCGAATAACATTGGGGTCGCAAACGTACACCAAAGTCGTGAGCGAGCTGTGAAGGCAACTCTCCACGCGGTGAATGTAAATTTCATTCACGCTGTGGAAAGTTGCCTTCACAGCTCGCTCACGACTTTGGAATGCGTGTGCGACCCCAATGTTATTCGGCAAACTTTCAGATAAAACTACAAGGTTTAATTCATCCATTCAATTCGATAGCATTCTTCTGAACTGAGATAAGAGCAAATGAATGTAAATCATTGCAAATGAATGGTTGCAACCTTGAAGGGCACTGTAATAACGCATAAAGCGAAAAAGAGCCTATAGCTCTTGACCACAGCGGGTTAAGAACAACAGAATATCCTGAATATTCAGGTCTCTGAAGTCAGTTTTACTTAATAAGTGTTTACCGAATACTCGGAAACGCAGTTGCGTAAAATCTGGACAGTTACATAATTGGAAATCATTGGAGGTATACCATGACTCCGTGCGGCTTCCAATATGGCATCGAAAGGCACATTGTCAAAGGCACCCTCGATATCTAAGAAAACACCCAATCAAGATTGCTTTTGAGCGAATGCTTTCTCGATATCGTAAACAACCTTGTGTAAAAGAGTCACAGTGCACTTACCAAATTGGTAAGCATGTTGGTTCACATGAAGAGGCACGTTGCGTTGGCCAGATGAACATCACGGATGTGATGATCCACAATGCGTTCTAAGCATTTCAGAAGAAAAGAGGTCAAACTGATAGGTCTGAAACTCTTTGCTTCTTCATACGACGCACAACCCACTTTCGGAATAAACTTCACAGTAACATCCCGCCAGGATTTGGGAATATACCCTGTAGCAAAACTGCAAACAAGTATTTTTTTCAAAACATGTTTGACATGATCAAATCCCTTCTGAAGCAAAATAGGATAAATCCCATCTGCCCTAGGAGATTTGAAAGGAGCAAAGTTATCAAGTGCCCACTCAATCGTTCAATTGCCCAGCCGGATCGTTCAGCAGACCGGAGAGCTTTCCTGTAGGCCTTGCGAGCCGACCTGAAAGCCTTCGAACCAGCCGTACATCGTCTGTTCCAACTCTTTCTACATTGTTTCCTGAGTTTCGCCAGATCAGAGTTCCACCAAGGGGTTCCTCTTGTGATCTTCACAGACCGTAGAGGGCATGCTTCTTCAAAAGCTTCCATGATGAAGGTCGTTGTAGTATCAACGGCATCATCTAAATCACTTGGAGTGTCAATGGATGGTGAGTATCCATGAAATTTGGCCGCAACCAAATCAGTAAAAAGATCCCAGTTTGTTGACCGGGGATTCCTGAAACGCAATGTTTGCGAAGTAACATTCAAATGTTCGAAAAAGATGTAGCGATGGTCAGATAACCCTCTAATACCCAAATTTTTGATATTGATCTAAATATCATTTTTCGTCATCTAAAATCGATTTAAACATGTTTTGGAAGATGATTCTTTTTAATTCTCGATTTCGTGAATTTCAGTTTTTGATTTTTCTAATTTTTATTTTTGAACATCCCCACAGTTTTATATTTTTCCTGGAAGCCTATTTGGGGTACGAATTTTTTGAGATGAAAACATTTTGAAATTTTATGATTATTGTTGAAATATTTTTATTTTTTTTCATGGAAAATTTTATTTTCCGTGTAATTTTAAGGAAAATAATTTTAGAGTGTATTCGATTTCCTTAAACTATAAAACTAGGATAGAATGATTTGAGAAAAATTAAAATATGTTAATTGTAGCGATTCAATACAAAATAAACAATGACTTCTAGAAGGTGAGTAAAACATCATTTTTTCAATGATTTTTAAAACATGTAAATATGCTGTAAAATACACCAAAACCATTTTGAGATATACAGAACAGTCCTAAACATCAGCCAAAAATATATAAAAAAAATGATTTTTCATGAAACAAAAATTACAAAAATGCTCAAACTATACCCCGTCTAAAGGCGGGATTGGGTATTAGAGGGATAAAAATTCTTCATCTGACACATGCCAATTGGTCAGCTCATGACTAATTCTACTACAGCAAAGCGTTATGTCTAACACTTCCTCCTATCAGATACCATGAAGGTTGGGCGTTTGCCTATGTTAAGTAATGCAAGATCTGTACTACTTAAGTACTCCATCAAACTGGAGCCTCTCAAGTTAATGTCTGAGCTGCCCCAGATGATATGGGGAGCATTAGCATCACTGCCAACAATTAGCGGAAGGCCTTTTGAAGTACAGTATGCGATGACTTGTTTGAAAGCATCCGTAGAGGATGGTTCATCATGCGGTAAATAAACCGAACAATAGACGTATTTCCTGTTGAGGTTTCCAACAGATACATCAATTGTGATAATACATACATCTCTGGTGGTTAGTTCAAAGATGAGTGTAGCAACTATTGCATTGTTGACAAGCACACAGTCTCGAGGCATGACACGTGAGTTTGCCATTTCATGTTTACTTAAAGAAACTCTGACAATATTGCGATTTTTTGATGAAATTGATATTTACTAAAGCTAGTATGACACTCTTTGGCCAATGCCAAATATTTGAACACTTTTGACAGTTAAATTTTGACCTGTCTGTCTTGTCTGTCAAAAGTGGTCAAATATTTGGCATCTGGGCAAAGAGTGTAATAGCACCTTAACAGTTCTGAAAATATAAGTTCGACATATTGTGGATTTACCGGCTACTTGTATTCGTCCGGTCACTTCAGTATGGCCGTTTATAAAAAGAGTAACATAAAAATGAGCTTAAACATTTTTATTGAATGCGCTATTCCTCGTTGCCACTAACTACTCAATGACATTCATTTTTTTACATTTAAGTTGACTTTAATATAAAAACGGCTACTTTGGAACGGCTGCTTAAGTGACCGGTGGAATACAAGTAGCCGGAAAATCCACTATATCTAGATAGCAGGTGACTTCAATGCCTGGCTCGTGGAATGGGGAAATCGTAACCAGTAGGGTCAGATCCTACTGCTAGAAGTACTGGCTATGCTAGATGTCGATCTAGCCAATGTTGGTACCAAAAATACCTGTAGTTGGAACGGAACGACGTTACTTTTTGTAGTCCTAGCCTGACAAGTAGATCGAATTGTACGGTAGACGATGTTTATACTCACAGCGGTCACTTGGCGGTTCGCTACAGTTACTTACCTTACCGATCTGGCTAAGGCCGGGGTGGCCTCTGCTGTACATAGTAGTCGTCTCCATTCCACTCGGTCCATGACTGTTTGTCTCCAGTTCCGCACTCTGCGTAGGGTCCGCAGAACGTCCTCCACTTGGTCGACCCACCTAGCTCGCTGCGCTCCACGTCTTCTTGTACAGGTCGGATAACTCTCGAGAACCATTTTAGTCGGGTTGCTATCCGACATCCTGATGACGTGACCCGCCCACCGTAGCCTCCCGATTTTCGCGGTATGGACGATGGTTGGTTCTCTCAGCAGCTGATGCAGCTCGTGGTTCATTCGCGTCCTCCAAGTCCCGTCTTCCATCTGCACTCCGCCGTAGATGGTACGTAACACCTTCCGTTCGAAAACTCCTCGTTGGTCCTCTGCACGTAGGGTCAATTTTTCGTGCCCGTAGAGAACGACCGGTCTAATCAGCGTTTTGTAAATAGTTAACTTCGTGTTACGGCGAACTTGATTCGATCGTAGAGTTCTACGGAGTCCAAAGTAAGAACGATTTCCTGCCACAATGCGCCTCTGAATGTCTCTGCTGGTGTCGTTGTCGGCGGTCACCAGCGAGCCCAAGTACACGGTTCGCTACAGTATCGACTACAACATTAGCAGGCAGCGGGTAGAAGAATAGACGGCTACGGCTAGACCAAGGCTAAGCCCGCGTTACGTGAAAGAAGTATTTAAGGAGACGCTCCGTCATGAGCGAAACCTACTCGGCTTAAGCGGAGACAAAATGTCGGCTGTGCGTGAAGATTAGTATAAATTGATTTATTGTCAGATCACATCACCAACCATTGGTAATTCCAAGGTCGCCAATGTACCTTATTATATTACCAAAAACTCCTTCCTGCGGAAACTGCAAACGCCGAGTATGCACTCGGTCTATAGTAGCAAAGGGATGTCCAACTAGCATTCCTTTCTTTCCCCGATGACCGTAAGGACGTTGACTTTACTGAATTTTAAAGTCCCCCGGTACTGTGCACAGAATGGTTGGTTAACTAGTCTCAAGCTCCATTTATTATTCTCTGTGCAATTCCGATTGCTCCGGTTTAGTTTACCGTAAGTTTAAAACGCAAGTAGCTATTGTAAGATCAACATTTCATTCATTTCAGTAAGAAACTTCCGAAGCCATGTTCCTGTTACTGCTAGTATCGAGTATTTGTCTTCTATTTAATTGCGCCGTATCGGCGATACCGAAGCCAGAAGAGAAACGTGTGTTGGATCATGAGATCATCAATCGTGTGCAGCACTTCCAGAACGATGAACACAACAAGCAGTACGATCACGAGGCATTCCTCGGGGAAGACGCGAAAACGTTCGATCAGCTAGAACCGGAAGAAAGTCGACGAAGATTGGGGTAAGATTTCGCTTTCTCGCTGAATTGGGTTGCGCAATCAGGCGTCCGGCACAATGGATGCTGCGTATGCAGTCTAGACAAGTAGTGCATTCTTAATTGAAATGGTCTTCTTTTTTTTCACACAGTATCATAGTGGACAAGATTGACACAGATAAAGATAACTTTGTCAATTTAGCAGAGTTGAAAGCGTGGATTCAGTATACCCAGAGACGGTACATAGATGATGACGTTAACCGACAGTGGAAACAGCACAATATGAATGGTAGTGATCAAATTAACTGGGATACTTACCGGAAGAATATTTATGGTTTCCTTGATGATATGGATCCCAAGGAGCTTGATCAAGGTGACGAACATAATTCTTACAAGCATATGCTAACTAGAGATCGACGGCGGTGGAGCGTCGCCGATAGGGATGGCGATGATTCCCTAACTAGAGAGGAATTCACTGATTTCTTACATCCTGAAGAAAGTCCTTACATGAGAGACATTGTTGTGCAAGAGACAATCGAAGATATCGATAAAGACCATAATGGAAAGGTGTCAGTGGAAGAGTATATTGGAGATATGTACCGTGCGTCGGAGGACAACGAAGACGAACCGGAATGGGTGAAACACGAGCGTGAGACTTTCAACAACTTCCGGTAGGTTTTGCTTATCCCTTCAATTATATTTTCTAACATTTTATTAACATCTTTTTTGCAGTGACAAAGACAAGGATGGCTTCATGGACAATCAGGAAGTCAAGGACTGGATCATTCCTGCCGATTTCGATCACGCTGAGGCGGAGGCACGCCATTTGATCTACGAAGCCGACTCAGATGCTGACGAAAAATTAACCAAAGAAGAAATCATTGAAAAATACGATCTTTTTGTTGGATCACAAGCAACTGATTTTGGAGAGGCTTTGACGCGCCACGATGAGTTCTAAAAACAACAAACACTAGGTTTATCTTCTTTCGTTGGTCGAATACAATCCGGTTTTAAAAACTTAACTAATATGCGATCTTTTGCGAATAACTTTAACAAATGTAAATACTCAGGCACCAGTTTTTCAAACGGGATAACTTTGAACAATACGCATTACTAATATTATGTGACCCTTTTATGTTTGTATGTGAAATCGGTAGCCTAATTTATTTTAATCTCATGATGCTTATAGATTTTAATTTATCAACTTATAGTATTGCATGGAATAAATGGTATCAAATTTTATGAACCCTTCTTTGTATCACACCCAACGCTGCTATTGGTCGTGGCCGATATCATTCCTGGAGTACCAGGGCGCCTTCCACAGTATGTTGCCCTTACTGCGCTAACCGGAGCAATGGTGCAGTGGACCTTGTGTTTCTCCGAGGCAATCAGCTGCCCTTTTTTAGTCTCACTTGAGGCTAAATAAGGGCGGGATTATGAAGATGTTGTTAATTAGTTTAAATTTTCACCTATATGGTTTCGCATTATGCGATTTACACAGTGTATTCTGTGTATCCTCGCCTTTGGCGTTTTCCAATTGATACCGCTCTGGTTTTATTGCTGCTGTTCTTTGTTGTGCTGTTATTGCGAAGAGCTCAATCTTAGCTAGTTTGGGTAGTGGCTACGGTTAGGATAACTCAGATCAATCTTCAGCATAAAAGAACAGCAACAATCAATCTTTGCATACTTGATACTTATGAAAAATGACACAGCCCAAGTGGCCTTGGTCCAAGAACCTTCCTTTCGTAAGGGGAATTTCTATCTAGGAAACCTTGTGAACCCGGTGTTTGCTACTTTCAGTAAACATGAAATGGCAAACTCGCGTGTCATGTGTGCTTGTCAACAACGCAATTGTTGCTACACTCATCTCTAAACTAACCATCAGGGATTTATGTGCTATCACAATTGATGTATCTGTTGGGAACGTCAACAGGAAATACGTCTATTGTTCCGTTTTGTTTACCGCATGATGAACCATCCCCTACGGATGCTTTCAAACAAGTCATCGCATACTGCACTTCAAAAGGCCTTCCAGTTGGCAGTGATGCTAATGCTCACCATATTATCTGGGGCAGCTCAGACATTAACTTGAGAGGCTCCAGTTAGACTTAAGTAGTACAGATCTTGCATTACTTAACATAGGAAAACGCCCAACCTTCATAGTATCTGCTAGAGAGGAAGTGTTAGACATAACGCTTTGCTCTAGTAGAATCAGTCACGAGCTGACCAATTGGCATGTGTCAGATAAAGAATCTTTATCTGACCATCGCGTCATCTTTTTTGAACATTTAAATGTTACTTCGCAAACATTGCGTTTCAGGAATCCCCGGTCAACAAACTGGGATCTTTTTACTGATTTGGTTGCGGCCAAATTTCATGGATATTTACCATCCATTGACACTCTAAATGATTTAGATGATGCCGTTGATACTACAACGACCTCTGATCAGGAGAAACTCAGGAAACAATGTAGAAAGAGTTGGAACAGACGACGTTCGGCTGGTTCGGAGGCTTTCAGGTCGGATCGCAAGGCCTACAGGAAAGCTTTCCGTTCTGCTGAATCCCGGCTGGAAAAACCTTTGTACAAATGTTTCAAGTTTGAGTGAAGTCAGTCGGTTAAATAAAATCCTTGCGAAATCTAAGGATTGCCGAGTGAACGTTGGCCAAATGGCCAAATGGCTGATGTCTTTTCTTGTAGTTACGATTCTTTGGCTTCGGCTCGGAGTATTGTTACTATAGAATCGATTGAGTCCGCACTTAATAGCTTTGCTCCTTTCAAATCTCCTGGGGCAGATGGGATTTATCCTATTTTGCTTCAGAACGGATTTGATTATTTCAAACATGTTTTAAAAAAAAATACTTGTTTGCAGTTTTGCTACAGGGTATATTCCTGAATCCTGGCGGGATATTACTGTCAAGTTCATTCCGAAAGTGGGTCGCGCGTAGTATGAAGAAGCAAAGAGTTTCAGACCTATTAGTTTGTCCTCTTTTCTTCTGAAATGCTTAGAACGCATTGTGGATCATCACCAGGGTCGTGCAATTTCGAAAGGAAAACATGACGTACGACGACTGTAGCAAATCGTTTCCCATGCGAACGGACTGCTGTGATGCTTCATATCTCACCCAGCAACACACTCGTTCGTTGCTGCTACAGAAACAAGTGTGTATGAAACATGGGATGATACTCTTGGATTTTCGTTTCATTTATGAGTCATTGAAATACTTCAACATGCTAAAAACACTATTTAAACCACATTTTTAAATAGTGGTGCACGCCAATAGAATGATAATTATGTTTTATGAAAGAGGATAACAAATTCGACCACTTAAATCCAATTAACCGGCGCCCGTAACCATTGAGAGACTAGCGCGCACCAGTGAGACACTAATGCTCTGACGAGTGAAGCACAAGCAATGCGACCGGGTGGGAGACTACCGAGTGCTACGATGAGTGGAAAAGTTTTTTTTAACGACCGAGTCATTAGAAAAATGTATGAAACACTTGAAGTGACTCATTCAAATGTTGCATGAAAGTGTATCATTGAAACGAAATTGTACGCCCCTGATCATCACATCCGTGATGTTCATCTGGCCAACGTGCCTCTTTAAGTGAACCAACATGCCTACCAATGTGGTAAGTCCACTGTGACTCTTTTACACAAGGTTGTTTTTTTTATGTCTTTATGAGATTTTCAGCCCGAGGCTGGTTCATCTCAGACAAGGTTGTTTGCGATATCGAGAAAGCATTCGCTCAAAAGCAATCTTGTTTGGGTGTTTTATTAGATATCGAGGGTGCCTTTTACAATGTGCCTTTCGATGCCATATTGGAAGCCGCACGGAGTCACGATATATCTCCGAAGATTTCCAATTGGATTCATCAAATGTTCAAAAACCGATATCTCTTCTCGACATTGCGTCTAGCAGGGATCAGGAAATTGAGTGTTTGTGGATGCCTCCAAGGGGGAGTCTTGTCACTACTTTTGTGGAATCTCGTAGCAGATACGCTATTGAGGCAACTCAATAATAGCGGTTTTCCTACTTATGGTTTTGCCTAGCATTGTTAGTTGGTATTTGTGTGGTATGAGTCTGACAATGAGCATTTCTCAGTGTGTTTAGAGTCTTGCCCCTCAACATGTCAATAGACAATATATAACGCACGCACATTTCCCACCCGGAGTAACGCTTCTCCTTTCGCTTGACAGCTGCTGACGAGATCATAGCAGGCCACGACTCTTCCTCTTTCTTCGGTCAGCGTTCGACCACGCCGGACGCACTGCAGTGTGTTGGGTCGCTGCGCTGGGCGATTCTCGCCGAGAACTATCAGCCGAATTCCCACATTGGCGTTCCTGCCAGGCTTTATTGCGATTTTGGCAATAAATTTTAAACAGGTGAGAATCGCTCAGCCAGGTAAGTGAAAATCTTGAAGTGTTGTGTGAAAAGCGAAAAGTGCGAAAATTATGAGTTTTTTGTTCTCGTTCAATGGTTTGGTAAGAATATGTAAAATACGTGTGCAAAAAATGCAAAAACAGGAAACGTGTCTCGAAGACCGTCGTATTGGTGAAGTTCAATTCTTGGAATCGAAAGACGCGCCTCGAAGGCCGTCAAGGAATGAAAAATAGGGACGCGCCTCGAAGGCCGTCGAGAATGGAAAAAGGAACGCGCCTCGAAGGCCGTCGAAAAGGAAAAGAGGGACGCGCCTCGAAGGCCGTCGAGAATAGAAAAAGGGACGCGCCTCGAAGGCCGTCAAGAATGGAAAAAGGGCGCGTCTCGAAGGCCGTCGAGAATGGAAAAAAGGGCGCGCCTCGAAGGCCGTCGAGAATGGAAAAAAGGGCGCGCCTCGAAGGCCGTCGAGAAGGAAAAAAAGGGACGCGCCTCGAAGGCCGTCAAGAATGGAAAAAAGGGCGCGCCTCGAAGGCCGTCGAGAATGGAAAAAAGGGCGCGCCTCGAAGGCCGTCGAGAATGGAAAAAAAGGGCGCGCCTCGAAGGCCGTCGAGAAGGAAAAAAAGGGACGCGCCTCGAAGGCCGTCGAGAAGGAAAAAGGAACGCGCCTCGAAGGCCGTCGAAAAGGAAAAGAGGGACGCGCCTCGAAGGCCGTCGAGAATAGAAAAAGGGACGCGCCTCGAAGGCCGTCAAGAATGGAAAAAAGGGCGCGTCTCGAAGGCCGTCGAGAATGGAAAAAAGGGCGCGCCTTGAAGGCCGACGAGAAGGAAAAGAGGGACGCGCCTCGAAGGCCGTCAAGAATGGAAAGGAGGGACACGTCTTGAAGGCCGCCAAGAAATCGAAAAGAAGGGCGCGCCTTGAAGGCCGTCAAGAATGAAAAGGAGGGACGTGCCGCGAAGACCATCGTATTGAAATGTGTATAATTTTCGGAGCAAAAAGATGCGCCTTGAAGGTCATTGCATTTGAATGTGTGGATATTTGAGGAATGGAAGATGTGTCTTGAAGACCGTTGAATTAAATTGTTCTTCGACATCGGAAGAGGAGAACTCAATCCGATAATTAAACTTTTTCTGGGTTCGGTTGAGTTGCAAAACGCGAGCCTTTCGGTAAGAGTATTAGAGTGAGAATGAGGGACACGTCTCGGAGAAAGTCGTAGTTTGAAGAACCGGAAGTCACGCCTTGAAGATCGTTATGTGTTTACATCGTACTCCGAAGGCCGTTTTTTTGTGTTGACTTCATTTTGGAATAATAAAAATAAGGAAGACCATCAAATTAATTGGTGTTCAGGAAAAATCTGAACAATTGGTAGACATTCCTTAAAATTTAGTCCACATTAAGGATGTCCGTGTTCAATTTGCAAGACCGAGTGGTCAAGCTGAAAGCATTTTTTTTTCGGGAAAAGTATCGCTGTACGAGACAAAAAGAACCAAAGTAATGGTTTTCCAAATTAAAATTGGACTGAACGGAACGTTCAGCTATTAATAAGATACGAATAATAGATTCTATTCGATATAACGGCCTAGTGGCTTAGTCATGTGTGTTAACTATAACAGTGTGCAATTGACTATTTTCATTTTTCAACTAAGCACAAAGTTGGATAATTTATAGCCCTGGTTGATTCATATTTGGTTGGTTGCGTATTTGAGAGCTGTGCTACCCGTTACTTGTGTAAGCGGATTATTATCATGGAAATTGAGCATTTCATTGGCAATGAATGTGCTTAAGTTAATGTTGACAGATTTATTACTGTGTTAGTGTGGAATTTTAAAATTTCCTGTACCACGTATGCCTTTGCTAGAAGAATACGTCATGTAAATCAGCGAAGTAGTGAAAATTTTCAATGAGAAAGCAATAATATTCTGTACTTGTTAAATCCCTCGGTAAAAGCATTTTTTCTTGTTTTTGTTAAGGGAAGAAGGGGAATGTGTGGTATGAGTCTGACAATGAGCATTTCTCAGTGTGTTTAGAGTCTTGCCCCTCAACATGTCAATAGACAATATATAACGCACGCACATTTCCCACCCGGAGTAACGCTTCTCCTTTCGCTTGACAGCTGCTGACGAGATCATAGCAGGCCACGACTCTTCCTCTTTCTTCGGTCAGCGTTCGACCACGCCGGACGCACTGCAGTGTGTTGGGTCGCTGCGCTGGGCGATTCTCGCCGAGAACTATCAGCCGAATTCCCACATTGGCGTTCCTGCCAGGCTTTATTGCGATTTTGGCAATAAATTTTAAACAGGTGAGAATCGCTCAGCCAGGTAAGTGAAAATCTTGAAGTGTTGTGTGAAAAGCGAAAAGTGCGAAAATTATGAGTTTTTTGTTCTCGTTCAATGGTTTGGTAAGAATATGTAAAATACGTGTGCAAAAAATGCAAAAACAGGAAACGTGTCTCGAAGACCGTCGTATTGGTGAAGTTCAATTCTTGGAATCGAAAGACGCGCCTCGAAGGCCGTCAAGGAATGAAAAATAGGGACGCGCCTCGAAGGCCGTCGAGAATGGAAAAAGGAACGCGCCTCGAAGGCCGTCGAAAAGGAAAAGAGGGACGCGCCTCGAAGGCCGTCGAGAATAGAAAAAGGGACGCGCCTCGAAGGCCGTCAAGAATGGAAAAAGGGCGCGTCTCGAAGGCCGTCGAGAATGGAAAAAAGGGCGCGCCTCGAAGGCCGTCGAGAATGGAAAAAAGGGCGCGCCTCGAAGGCCGTCGAGAAGGAAAAAAAGGGACGCGCCTCGAAGGCCGTCAAGAATGGAAAAAAGGGCGCGCCTCGAAGGCCGTCGAGAATGGAAAAAAGGGCGCGCCTCGAAGGCCGTCGAGAATGGAAAAAAAGGGCGCGCCTCGAAGGCCGTCGAGAAGGAAAAAAAGGGACGCGCCTCGAAGGCCGTCGAGAAGGAAAAAGGAACGCGCCTCGAAGGCCGTCGAAAAGGAAAAGAGGGACGCGCCTCGAAGGCCGTCGAGAATAGAAAAAGGGACGCGCCTCGAAGGCCGTCAAGAATGGAAAAAAGGGCGCGTCTCGAAGGCCGTCGAGAATGGAAAAAAGGGCGCGCCTTGAAGGCCGACGAGAAGGAAAAGAGGGACGCGCCTCGAAGGCCGTCAAGAATGGAAAGGAGGGACACGTCTTGAAGGCCGCCAAGAAATCGAAAAGAAGGGCGCGCCTTGAAGGCCGTCAAGAATGAAAAGGAGGGACGTGCCGCGAAGACCATCGTATTGAAATGTGTATAATTTTCGGAGCAAAAAGATGCGCCTTGAAGGTCATTGCATTTGAATGTGTGGATATTTGAGGAATGGAAGATGTGTCTTGAAGACCGTTGAATTAAATTGTTCTTCGACATCGGAAGAGGAGAACTCAATCCGATAATTAAACTTTTTCTGGGTTCGGTTGAGTTGCAAAACGCGAGCCTTTCGGTAAGAGTATTAGAGTGAGAATGAGGGACACGTCTCGGAGAAAGTCGTAGTTTGAAGAACCGGAAGTCACGCCTTGAAGATCGTTATGTGTTTACATCGTACTCCGAAGGCCGTTTTTTTGTGTTGACTTCATTTTGGAATAATAAAAATAAGGAAGACCATCAAATTAATTGGTGTTCAGGAAAAATCTGAACAATTGGTAGACATTCCTTAAAATTTAGTCCACATTAAGGATGTCCGTGTTCAATTTGCAAGACCGAGTGGTCAAGCTGAAAGCATTTTTTTTTCGGGAAAAGTATCGCTGTACGAGACAAAAAGAACCAAAGTAATGGTTTTCCAAATTAAAATTGGACTGAACGGAACGTTCAGCTATTAATAAGATACGAATAATAGATTCTATTCGATATAACGGCCTAGTGGCTTAGTCATGTGTGTTAACTATAACAGTGTGCAATTGACTATTTTCATTTTTCAACTAAGCACAAAGTTGGATAATTTATAGCCCTGGTTGATTCATATTTGGTTGGTTGCGTATTTGAGAGCTGTGCTACCCGTTACTTGTGTAAGCGGATTATTATCATGGAAATTGAGCATTTCATTGGCAATGAATGTGCTTAAGTTAATGTTGACAGATTTATTACTGTGTTAGTGTGGAATTTTAAAATTTCCTGTACCACGTATGCCTTTGCTAGAAGAATACGTCATGTAAATCAGCGAAGTAGTGAAAATTTTCAATGAGAAAGCAATAATATTCTGTACTTGTTAAATCCCTCGGTAAAAGCATTTTTTTCTTGTTTTTGTTAAGGGAAGAAGGGGAATGTGTGGTATGAGTCTGACAATGAGCATTTCTCAGTGTGTTTAGAGTCTTGCCCCTCAACATGTCAATAGACAATATATAACGCACGCACATTTCCCACCCGGAGTAACGCTTCTCCTTTCGCTTGACAGCTGCTGACGAGATCATAGCAGGCCACGACTCTTCCTCTTTCTTCGGTCAGTGTTCGACCACGCCGGACGCACTGCAGTGTGTTGGGTCGCTGCGCTGGGCGATTCTCGCCGAGAACTATCAGCCGAATTCCCACAGTATTTGTGTCACCACCCTTTTCGACCTGATGCAAAGCGCCCTTCAGGTAGTTGAGGGTTGGTGTCGCCAATATGGCCTTTCGGTTAATCCGAGTAAAACATCTATTGTTCTTTTTACGGAAAGGCGAAACCGTAATGGCGTTCGACCTTTGCGTCTCTTTGATTCTGAAATCGATGTGACTGAACAGGTAAAGTACGTTGGAGTAATTCTTGATTCCAAGCTTTCTTGGACACCTCACATTGAGTTCAGTATCAAGAAAGTTTGTATGGCCTTCGGGCAATGCCGGCGAACCTTTCGTACAACTTGGGGTCTTAAACCCAAGCATATCAAATGGATCTACACAACTGTTGTTCGGCCAATGTTGGCCTATGGATGTCTTGTGTGGTGGCAAAAGGGCGAAATGAGAACGATCCAATCAAAGTTAGGCCATCTGCAAAGAATGTGCTTAATGGCGATGTCTGGAGCGTTCTCTTCAACTCCCACGGCAGCGCTCGAAGTCCTCTTTGACGTTGCTCCACTACACATTCATCTCAAACAAGAAGCACTTTCTTGCACTTACCATCTACGGGTACTCGGCCTTCTAGAGGAAACTCATGTGAAGCGCTCATCAACACACACCTCGTTGTTTCCACTTTTGGTGAATTGGGACAAAATTGTCCTTGCTCCAAGTTATCTTACAATTGCTTGTTATTTCCCATATAGGACATTTTCCACGAAATTCCCTTCTCGGGAAGAGTGGACATCTGGATATCTGGAAAGAAGTATTTCAGACGGCATCGCATGTTACACTGATGGCTTCCTTCTCGAAGGTCGAGCAGGTGCTGGTGTTTATTCTCGTGAGCTAAGGCTGTCAGTCTTACTCACTTGGTAGACACTGCATCGTTTTTCAAGCCGAAATCTTTGCTCTTATGTGCTGAGTGCAATCAGCACTTCTGCAGCACGTAATGGGCAAAGTAATATACTTCTGTTCAGATAGCCAGACTGCTATTAAAGCACATGCTTCGGCCAACACGGTGTGTTTATAGAGCAACTTTAAAACAAAAAAATAAGTAAGTCTGAAATTTTGCCCTGCGATACTTTGGGCCATTCCCTTCAATTTGCTGGTTTGGTTGAAAACATCCATCGGGGGGTCTAGAACAAAAAATTTTTTTTGAAGGTTTTTCATGCAAAAACAGTTAAAAGCGCATATTGTAAATTATTGCATCTCCTACAAATAGTCACAACTTTTTTGTCTTTGAAGATAGAACCATACAATTTTTAGGCGTTTCGAAGTAGTATGCGTAGATGACTGTGTGAAAATTTCATTAAAATATGTTGAATGGTTTTCAAGTAATAGCAAAACTATCAAACGCATTCTAAAATACTAAGCTTAGCAGCAAACGATCAACAAAATATCTATATTTTTTTATACAATAATACATGAAAAATATTTTATTCTAAACACCTTGAGTCATTATGATGGTGGTACTGTGAAAACTTGTTTTTCAAATAATGAACAGATACATAGTCAAATACATGATAGAAAAACACACATTGTCATTATGTAGCTTTTCACTAAAGTATTAATTTTTATCTCAAGAACGTGTTTTTGCGTATACATGTTCACAAGTACAAGTATGCCTCTATTTTGAATCCTATAATAAACACAATTATCATGATTGCTGAGCATGTCGGCCTTCCCTAAAGAAAATATTTGAATGTTATTTGGTAAGCCAAGAAAAGCACTCGAGGATTGGGAAACATCTCTGTTTCGAAGAAAAAGTATAGAAACTTAATTATTTTGGAATTAATGTTTACAAGCTCAAAATTAAATAGTATTTCACCTTAGTCAATAAATAAACAAGTTAACTCTGTTAAAGACCTCATAATTACATTGAAGTTGTGGGTAAGGACTGTTCATTAAAGAAAGTAGGAAAAAATTTTAGTGTGGCAAGCCAATTATTCATATGGCTTAAAGAGTTCTTCGTATTTCACAACGGGAACAATCAACGGCGAAAAAAACAGAAAGGAATGCATCAAAAATCGATTTCTACTTATCTACCGAAAATATACGGATCTTTTTTTTTTTGTTTTAGACGGGTCTGGCATCCGCTTATTACGCTTCTTCTACACTAGAGATGCTCAAGACGGAAAAAGTCGATTTTGTCGAAAAATGGCAAAATCCACAAAACTTCTCTGAACAGCGTCCTGTGGAAAGATACTGGACAATAATTAAGCGGCATCTTAAGAAAGATGGAAAAGAAGCAAGCTCTGTTGATTGATTCAAAAAAAAAATTGGCCTGCGGTACAACGAAAAGTTACGGAGAAAGTTGTGCAGAATCTAATGGGAGGTATCAAGAGGAAAGTCCGAGCGTTCTTTCGAAAAGCGAAGTAAATGTTCAAACTCACGTGAATTTGGCCACATGTATGTTGATTGTCATTTATAAAAAATAAACTTATGAATTTGTTCGAAAATACATATTTTCTATTGAAAAATAGGTGTCCACTTTCTTTAATGAACAGTCCTTATGAGTCCACATTAAACCAAGACAGGACACAATAACGAGAACTGAAATCAAAACAGAATTCAGTTGGGCAATATTCGATCAAGGGCAACTTTACGATACTAAACATAGTTTCCGGATTATTCCACGATATTTGACATAGCTGTTGGACCTAAACTTAGGTTTGTCTTTAAATTTAATAGCAATATGATGCTTATTACTTATGCCACCATTTATTAACAAATAACTGATAATTAGGCTGTTCAGCATAAAGCCAATGAAAAACAATTTGATAACAATGGTTTAAATAGTCTTATCGATTGCATATGATGTCTCAAAAATATTTTCTGTGGTTTCCTCCAAGCATGAGGAAGAGTGATTGATCATTGTTAGGGCGTCGTTGACTTGTAGAATATTTTCAACATAAATCTATATCTTTCGATAAAAATAACAAACAGGTTTTTTTGTAATCCAAATTATTGCGCCACGCTCTCTTAAAGCTTTTCGCTTGCAATCTGATACTTAGATAAGACCTTAATCATTTAAAAAAATGTAAAAAATAAGCATGTATACGCAAAACCGCGTTCTTGAGATAATTAATTAATACTTTAGTCAAAAGCTACATAATGGCAATGTGTGTGTTTTCCTTTCATGTATTTGACTATGTAATTGTTCATTATTTGAAAAACAAGTTTTCACAGTACATACCGCCAATATAATAACTTAAGGTCCTTAGAATTTAATTTTTTTCATGTATTATTGTATAAAAATATAGATATTTTGTTGGACTTTAGCTACTAAGCTTTGTATTTTAGAATGCGTTTGATAGTTTTGTTATTATTTGAAAACCATTCAACATATTTAAATGAAATTTTCACACAGTCATCTACGCATACTACTTTGAAACGCCTGAAAATTTTTTGGTTCTATCCTCAAAGACAAAAAAGTTGTGAATGTTTGTAGGAGTTGCAATAATTTACAATATGCGCTTTTAACTGTTTTTGCATGAAAAACCTTCAAAAAAAATTTTGTTCTAGACCCCCCGATGGATGTTTTCAACCGACCCAGCAAATTGAAGGGAATGGCCCAAAGTATCATTGGGCAAAATTTCAGACTTACTTATTTTTTTATTATAAAGTTGTTCTACACAACACACCGTGCCAACTCCAGGTCGAAGATAATTATCGCTTGTCGAACTCAAATCGAGGAGCTGAATTCAGCAAACGCTGTTCATCTTGTATGGGTGCCTGGCCATTCTTCCATCGCTGGAAATGAATTGGCTGATGAGTTAGCTCGCACTGGAGCATCACATGACTTCATTGGCCCTGAGCCAGCTATTCCGATATCGAAGTGCTGGGTAAAGCTTCAGATTCACACCTGGGCTGCTACTCACACAGACAATACTGGAATAGTTTGGAGTCATGTCGTCAAACCAAATTGTATTGTACTGAGCCATCTCCAGGGGTGGCGAAGTATTCTCAAAAGCTGTCAAAGCAGAATTGCAGCATTCTGGTAAAAGCATTGACTGGCCACTGCCGACTCAGCTATCACATGGCGAATATTCAGCAAGCTGATTCATTTGCATGTGATAGCTGTGAATCCGATTATGGAACTTCGTATCATTTGATACGTAACTGTCCTGTTTTTGCGCAACTGCGTTTCCGAGTATTCGGTAAACACTTATTAAGTGAAACTGACTTCAGCGACCTGAATATTCAGGATATTCTGTTGTTCTTAACCCGCTGTGGTAAAGAGCTATAGGCTCTCTTTCGCTTTATGCGTTATTACAATGCCCTTTTCAGGGCGCTGTTCGAAACCCATTGTGGTACGCTTATGCGTTAGTACTCTCTTCCAGGATATTTTTTCTATTTTCCTACCTGTCCTTATCCCCATCCTTATCCTTATTTCCTTCTTTTTCCCTCAGGTAGATGATGAAATAGGCTATTATTATGGCGATGGCACAAATGTCCCAAATGGAGGATAACGTGCCTCTGGAGCTGGCCTTCTGATACCTGATACTGTACGCATCTCTTAGGAACTCCAGGTTTGCAGGGTTTTCTCACAACATGCCCCGCCCATCGTATTCTTCAGCTTCAGCGAACAAAAAGGACTTGCGATTGAAAACTCTATACGTAGAACTGTAAATTTCTAAACTACATCGGGAGCACTCGCATACTTGCCGATGTACTGAAGGACCGCGTGTTCAGCACTGAAGTGTGGAATTGTACCGCTGCAGAAAGTGTGGTGAACAGGATCAATGGTGCGAACGTTTAGAGATAACCATACCATCTACCGGAGCTGCACCAATACACGCAGGCTGGGAACAGCTTTTATAGTGATGGGCGATATGCAGGAGCGCGTGACCGGTTGGTGCCCGATAGGCGAAAGAATGTGTAAGTTGAGGATCAAGAGTCGGTTCTTCAACTTTAACATCATAAAGGTGCACAGCCCACACTCCGGAAGCGCTGATGATGACAAGGACAGATTCTACGCGCTGCTCGAACGCGATAGCTGCCCAAAACACGACGTCAACATCAAAGGAGACTTAAACGCTCAGGTTGGCCAGCAGGCGGAATTTAGACCAACAATTGCAAAGTTTCAGTGCCCACCAGCTGACGAACGAAAACGGTCTACGACTATAGTCCATTTTACGTGCCGAATTTATGAATAAATTTTGACACGAGGTAGCGTCCAATAACTCGTGAAAATCAATATCATCATCAACATTGTTGTCACTTCGTAAAATGGCTCATTTGACTTTGACGACTATCGGCCGCCTCTATAAACATGCATCGTTACACCTGGAGATCACCACAGCAGACGGAATCCCAAATCGATCACGTCCTGATTGACGGACGACATTTCTCCGACATGATCGACATCAGGACCTACCGTGGCGCTAACACCAACTATGACCACTACCTGGTGATGGTAAAACTGTCCGTGATGTACGATCAAAGGAACTAAGAGCTCATGCCGGTGCTGCTTCAACAAGGAAACCAAAAAAAGCAGTCAAGCTGGCTTTCGGATAGTTTATTAAAACTGATACAAAATAGTTAATTATATTTTCTTTTATTTTGCCCCAGCTTCTTCAGTGGTACTGACCATATTTACAGCATAGTATTTGCTCCATGAGATCTATTCTTTTTTTAGTAATTTCAATAAGCTTTTCTCGATTGAATTTAAACTTTGACGACATTTAACGTTTACCGTGACTAGCGTTGCTAAAATCATACTGTTATGAAAAGATAGCTTTTGCGAGGCCAAAACTTCTGGCTCAAATAGTACATAATCAACAAATGATTCCGACTTGAGATCGAACACTTTACCACCCTCTCAAGCATCATTGGGGTGCTCAAAAATTCAGCGTGTACAGTGAGTAACAATTATTAAAACAAGTAAAACCTATTTGAATTAACTGTATACAACATATGGCTCTCACGGTTCGCATATGGGGAAATGTATGCATCTTTTTACAGCCTCAGCGCTTGTGAGTATCTCAGGAACACTGTTGTTGGGCTCGTCACCTGTGTGAATACCTAGTAGAACGTAGAGATATGTTTTCAAAATGGGAGCTTTCTTTACTGACCGATCGTTCTATCTCTTAAAGTTTGTTTTGGGTTTTCTTATTAATTAGTTACATCAATTCGTTTCTGTGTCTTCGTTCTAAATCAAGAAGAACTCAATTTTGTGTCGGTATACATATTATGCTTAGTTCTGGTTATAAATTTCTTCTTGTTTCGCTATTGATTTCAATAGCTTGCTAAGTGTGATTCTCTTTTGTTTGTGGTGGTAATATGTACAGTGCGAGAATTAAAAAAATCAACAACTTACTTAAGTTCTATAAGATATATAAAACATTTTTTTCGTTTTTTTATATTTGATTTCAGAGAATTAAATTATTAGTACTTTAATTTTTTTGACTAGACTATGTATACAAAGCTGTTTTTCGTTTTGTGTTTTGTTTTTGTTTCTGCGGGTCTTGCTGTTGTAGTACCGACGCCTTCTGAAGTTTGTGCTTAGTTTAGAGTTTGAATTCTGATTGGTACTTATTTTGATAATTTTTTTGAAGGTGAACAAGTGTTTATGATGAACGTATCGTAAAACAAACAAAAAAGATGGGATTTCGTCCGGGTGCCGGTGTCGCGTGCTTTTGCTTCGGTCGTTCGATTTTTCTTTTTCCCTATTCGGAAATGAGCATTTCGTTGTGTCGCGTTTTTTGTAGCAACACTGAACGATCACCTGACGTGGGTGATCAGTTGTTTGCTTCTCATATGATCGATTGTTTGCTTTCCGAGTGAAGCGAATAATAGTGTGTTAGATTGTATATTTTGTTGCGTCGTTTGCAGTAAATATTAAGCGACCACCTGATGCGGGTGGTCGATTGTTTGCTTTCCGCGTAAAGCAAACAATAGCGCGGCAACCAGCATGACACGAAGGTCATATTACTTATCAAAGTGAATCCAGATCCAACGATACCTTTCCTGCTAACAAACACTCCTTCCTGCAGCCTTTGGTGGAGTCGCAGCGGTAAACGCGGGCCTTCACTTAACAAAGGTTGTTACTAATATTCCTTCCCTCTTCCAACCTGACTGCAAGGACGTGGCCGGCGCCGTTATTGTACCATTAAAGAGAGTCTCTGAAGCGTGCACAGTGAGAATATTGACCACTCCCAGTCAATTATTCAGTTGATTTATTGTGCAACTGTCATTGGTTCGGGTCAATCACGGAATAGCAACCATAGATGTATGCAGTCAGTCTAAGCTAAGTCTAAGCTAAGCTAAGCTGCTTTTCCCCCCGAGAGCAGCTGGCACCTGACCCTCTTCGGAGCATATAGCTCTAACGTAGTCAGCCTATCAAAATCGGCGGTTTGCCTACCATTGATAGTGACAGAGCGCAACTCTGGTAACAGATAATGATCTAGAGTATTTGTTGAGTGATTTTCAACGTGGGCTGCTTTGGCAGCCTATGACTATGGGGAATGTAAACGACTTCGATTTGATCGAGGATATTGCCTTGTTAGCCCAACCAACGGTGCTTGTCGAAGGTTCCGGGTCATTTGGCCGAATGCCATTTGGCCGAATGTCGTTTGGCCGAATGATGAATGATGAACCTAAGTGACCATGCCATTTTTCTCCACATCAATATAGCTCGAAAGAACAGCCTATGATTTAAAGAAGGAAAAATCTTCGATAAAATGGTTGCAGTTTCAACGCCAACTAATTTCTGAATGACAAAACTACACACTGTGTAGTACACAGCAAAACAATTCTTGTGATATCACACCATTTTCGTTCAGTCGCGTCGTAAAAGTGATGTACAGATTACATTCTTTCCACGCAGCAAATTAGCCGCCGCAGCTTAAAAGTGGGTCTAGCAATCGCTATAGAGCTGAATCGATAGATGAATTATTTATAGGTAAAATATTGGCATGGATTCGTACATTGATCCGTTGATTGTGAAGCATATCCTTTACCTCTCGGCCATTTCACCGAGTTGGAATAAGCATGATATATATGATGCTGCTTCTAGGTATCTGCTGAAACGGGTTTATCGACGCTTTCCGTTGCCAACCAGGGTGTACATGGTAAGTGTGATAATTGTTGGAAAACGATGTAATCGGCAGAAATTACATCAAAAAATGGATAGAGTAAGGTGGGGCAAAAGTTCGACCCTAGTTGAAAACATAACTTTAAAAAAATCAAAGCAGTTAAAAATAAATGAATACCGTATGGCGATTCTACTATCCATGAGCTAAAATTTTGCTGAACAAAGTCATCCCAAAAGTCTTTTCAATTTTGAGTTACAACGCTTTTTGTATGTGTGCGTTTTATTCGAACTCTTGCCCCACCACTGGGGCAAAAGTTCGAATCAAGTGTTTGTGGAATTTCGCTAACCGTAGCACACTATTTTGACACTTTGGTAATAGGAATACCTGAAATCAATTAATATTTGATGTTGGAACTGGAGTACACTTTAAAGATCGATCTGGATTTTACCCAAATCAGGGTTAAATTTACTACACAAAAAATTAGTAGTTTTTCGTCAAATTTAGATAAAACAACTTTTTTTTCAAATTTGATCGGATTTTCTCACTAATTCCATGATTTTTAGAGATAATATGTACATTTTGCAGAATTTTAGGTTTTTACCCTAAGTTGCCACATGACTCGAACTCTTGCCCCACAATTCGAACTTTTGCCCCACTATGTGTAAAATGTGACTTCCAAATCTTTTTTGCTAAAAGTTATACATGCTAAAGCATCTTCAAAATATACCTAGTTACGCCCCAAAACAAAAGACTGGATTCGATTTCATTACAATTCCATTCCATGTGTTAGAAGGACAATCGCATAGAGTAAAGTGGGGCAAAAGTTCGAGTGGGGCAAGAGTTTCTTTTGAAGTTTTTGAGCTTATTTCAAATTATATCTTTCGGGTGTCAAGGTTGTTCGAAGCCTTTTTGAAAAAGAGTCTTTCACTCCAAAAATTATGAAAATTGGTCAATATTTCGAAAAGTTATGACAAAATGTTGGTTTTTGATCAAAAAATTGTAATATGCGATGGTCCTTCCAACGCATGGAATGGAATTGTAATCAAATCGAATTCGATATTTTATTTTGGGGCGTAGCTAGGTATATTTTGTAGATGCTTTAGCATGTATAACTTTTTGCAAAAAAAAATTGGAAATCATAATTTACACATAGTGGGGCAAAAGTTCGAATTGTGGGGCAAAAGTTCGAGTCATGTGCCAACTTTAGGTAAAAACCTAAAATTGTGCAAAATGTACATATGATCTCTAAAAATTATGGAATCAGTGAGAAAATTCGATCGAAGTTGAAAATAAATGTTGGTTTATTCGCATTTGGCGGAAAACTACTAATTTTTGGTGAAGTAAGTTTAACCCTGATTTGGGTAAAATCCAGATCTAACTTTAAAGTGTATTCCAGTTCCAACATCAAATATTAATTGGTTTTAGGTATTCCAATTACCAAAGTGTTGAAATAGTGTTCTACGGTTAGCGAAATAGCTCAAACACTAGATTCGAACTTTTGCCCCAGTGGTGGGGCAAGAGTTCGAATTAGACACACACATACAAAAAGTGTTGTAACTCAAAATTGAAAAGACATTTGGCGTAACTTTGTTCAGCAAAATTTTAGCTCATGGATGGTAGAATTACCACACGGTATTCATTTATTTATATCTGCTTAGAATTCTTGATAAAAATTGAATTTTCAACTAGGGTCGAACTTTTGCCCCACCTTACTCTATTACAATTTTTTGTTCAAAAACCAACATTTTGTCATAACTTTTCGAAATATTGATCAATTTTCATAATTTTTGGAGTGAAAGACTCTTTTTTAAAAAGGCTTCGAACAACCTTGACACCCGAAACAAATAATTTGAATTGAGCTCAAAAACTTCAAAAGAAACTCTTGCCCCACTCGAACTTTTGCCCCACTCTACTCTACATCGCCAGAAGTTACACGCCTGGATATTACAAAATTATTTGCTGTGTAGAAAGAATAGCCTATGATTAAAAGAAGGAAATATTCCTGATGATCATATTGACAGTTATAATGCCAAACTACCTCTGAATTCTTTTGACCATGACTCGGCCAAACGACATTCGGCCAAACGGCATTCGGCCAAATGGCTGGACGACACCCTTGTCGAACGCTCTTTTACGGAGAGCCTAATTCAGTAAGACGAAATCGTTGGAGGCAGAGTTTAAAAATTTCAATTTCAATGAATGAAATCAACTGGAATTTTTAAAATTCTCAATAGTAATCAAATCGAATACAAATCATCTGTTCAATTTGTTCATTGCGTCGAATTTTGCGTTTATTAAAAAAAAGATACTACACCGTCTTCAGCCAGAGGCTGCACACGAGACAACGGACAACACACATAACACCCAGTCATTGGGCCACTGCATTTTCCGTTTGACGAAAAGTTTTCTTCGACTGGAGCGGGAATCGAACCCGCATTCCGAGGCTTACGAAACGCCTGGACGACTGACGCCGCTAACCGCACGGCCACGAAGCCCACCAGGACAGTAATTGATTATTTTACGATGTGCAAGAAAATACTCATGACAGGGAATTTAATGTAAAAAGAGAGGCATTCAGATGACAATGAATGTGGCGAAAAATGAATGAAAAAAAAACATAATGTTAATTTTCTTTTTGAATCTCCGATTTTTTTACACTCTGGTTGGATGTTAACACGAACAACCCCGGACGCTACAGTTGCTGGGCAAGCAGTGGAGAAGGTCGAATACTTTTAATATCTTGGCAGCCAGCCAAATAGCGTATAGAAGGTGGAACCAAGATCTACCTACATATGTAGGAGCTCAGATTGCGAAGGATTGATTACACAAGTTTACAAAATAAAACGAAAGTCGTGAACTTCTGTCAACGACCAAAATTTTTGAAGCACAATTTAGTGCTGATTTCGAAACCGACCTTCAAAAAATTTAAAGTAGAACAGTTTTTGAGATTTAGCTCAATATCGAGTTTTGCAACTTTTCAAAATATGTAATTTACTAAAATTCAAATATATTGCGTTTTGTTCAACCAATTTTAAATCTATTTCCATAAATTAAAAGCTGAATACAATACCATTCGGTCATCTGAATACAGGTTTTGCGTCAGAATGATGAAATTCAAGATATTGGCGAGTTTTAGGGACGATCTTCTTAAATTTTAGCAAAATTCCCTAATTTTTTTGAAGAAATGTATTTTTTTCAATAAGAAAAAACCAACTTAAAAATTCTTTCTCGACGTTTATTTGACATCATATGTAGGCGAGTTACAGTAAAAAATTCAGCTCAATCGGAGCATTGATTACGGAGAATGAGGTGTGTGAAGTGAGCGACGTTGCTTAAAAATAGAACAAAAATCGATTTCAAATCATCAACCTTGTATGGAAAGTCGAAAAATTTTCCGCTCTACTGTAATTTTTTTCCTTCGCGTTTTCGAACTCAGGGCATGATTCTACATCAAAAATGATAATCAGCTTACCGAGTTCAAAAATGCTGTAAACTAGTGTTATTCAACGCATCAAAATGAAAATGTTCTATTTCAACGTGAAATTTGTGATACACGCCAGCGAAACGTGTAGTGAATTAGCAAAGAGTACACAGAGACTGCAGGTTGGATCTCGAATACTGAGCTCAATCAGCAATACATACCATCAGAAATCGATATCGACAGAAATTCGTCAGTATACAAAATTAAAAATTGGTGTAATTTGCACAAAATAGAACAAAAATTCACCATTTTTTAGGTAAGCCAGTCCCCAGGGGGCCGCGGACCACCGGTTGGGAACCCGTGCGTTAGATCGTCAAAAAAAGCTAAGAAAAACAGAAATATCTGCAACCGCTATTGCCCATCGGTCAGTTGACTACGTTGCGATTGGTTATTGAAGCAAAATGACTATAAAGCATTCGTTCTCCCTTGTTGTGATGATGCGGAAGTGATTCCGTTTATTAATTTATTGCGAAATCTGGTCGCTTATAAAATGTTGTTCATCTTCAGATATTTTTGTTAAAAATATTAAGCCGAAAAAATCAAGCGTTAATTAATTGTCCACGAAGCTGCTCTAATGTTGAACTAATATCCATAAACATAACCACCAAACATCAAGCAAAACTTCAGAAGCGCATCGTGCGTAAAACTCCTGTAGCTCAGAACGCGTTTCGGCATCAACCGTTTCCAGCTATCCGTAGCTTCAACTAGGTGGCCTCGCAGAATCAGGGCACCGGGCGTCATTGGGAGGCTGGCGTCTCGAAGGTCTCCGAATCGGGACTCCCATAGCCGCTAGAACCATCGTCCCGATGCGGACCAAGATTGCTAGGGTGGTGCTGCTGGGCAGGATTCTGCAGGTGACTGCCGCCAGCGGTCTGCTGCTGCGGTGGCTGCTGGGGAGGTTGTGGGTGGTGCTGCGACTGCTGCTGCTGATTCGCTGGAACCGGCGGATGTTGCTGTTGTTGGGGCCCTTGCTGTTGCTGCTGCTGTTGTTGCGTTAGACCGAGCTTGTCTGCTACGTATGGAGATCGATTAACGGCTGGCGGCATACGTCCACTGCCGACATTACCGATGAGACTTTCTCCGGCTGGCTGCAAGGGAAAACAGAGAATCGAGAAGAGAGCTTTAGATTAATTAATTGTGAAAAATGTCCCCTGTGGACAAGGGCGTGAAAGACGAGCAAAGCGTACAGGGTTCACAGGGAAAAAAGGTTGGACTGTGGCAGGATTTCTGGCGCGAGGGTGAGTGAGCAGCAAACAGAGCTACCAGCAAAAAAAAAAAGTTAAATATCTCTTTTTCGCAAAAAATTAATTAACTTTAGCTAATTAAACATCGCAGAGTAGGAAAGTTTTTGTTTTTTAATTTTCAACTCCTTTCGCTCTCGTTGCAGCATGATGTCAGCCCGAGAGCCTTTCTTTCGGCGAGTGGTTCTTTTTCTCTGTGATCTACTATAGTGCACACCCCACTCGGTTTCATCTTCGGACAACAACGATGGACTGACTGGCTATAGTTGTGCTGCCTCTTCTGCATGGCATGATAGAACGCTGCATTGTACGTTTTGTTGCAGATTTCATCAGTCCGTCCAGTGGAGATGAAAAATGAAAATTAGCTCGTCCAATTATATCAAAACCCTCCAAAAATCAGACGAACCTCGTCGCTGAGTCTAACACTTGAAAAGAGAGAGAGGAAAAAAATCATATGTACTACGCAAATTTTTTTCGATGTTGTATTTTATTATTTCGCTCATTCGCCTTCGCACGCGTCGTGGACTCGCGAGCCGCGGTCTCTTTCTCTCTAATTATAATTTTTTAATTATCTGGAAAAGATTAAAGATGCGGAGGCAAAGTTATTATCCTTTTTATAATTAATTTTCTTTTGTTCCCGGCTTGATATTTTCCTTGACTTGGTATACCAACTGTGTGCCGGCTCGCGGAAGTCAGTTGACTGACGGACAGTGCGTTGTTTTCCCAAGTAAAGGAAAAAGGTCTAATTAATTTCCACGGTGTGCGGAATTCCTTTGTTGGTCATTTATCATCCACGCATGTTTGCTGAGTGCAGAAATTGTGAGGTAGATTTGATGGTACACTACAAGAATTGTTGAGCAAGCTTTGAAACTCTACTGTATATTTTCAATCACCTATACTGAACCATGATAGGAACATGGTGAGTTAGATAGTATAATAAATGTTTAGATCATATGGCGTATTTCCTGTTGGAAGTTAGGTAGCGTAGAACGCTCGGATAGCGTCGAACCTTCAGGTACGTGAACGGTGGCAGTATTGTTGGTAGGTAGAATTGTTTGAGAGATGTCGTAGGTATATTGCTATAGAAGAAGAATGTTGAATTGTATATACCTGAATGGAATAAAGAGTGTGGCGGTTGCTGATTGAGGTATCAGTCGGCAGCCGTCTAGTTTGATGGAAGATGTCTAGCGTTCTTTTTTTATTGTAATTAAGAAACAGGCATCGACGGAGCTAGCCTCGCTATGGCCTGTATGGCCATGGTGGACTAGCTTCCAACATTTCCCACCCCACTGTAACCTCTTCGCAGTTAGCATAAGAGCGGAATCGTTGATAAAACGGAGGTTTCACATCGAACCATGTCAGACTCTGCTGCGTACTTCGAGGTTCAGACCGATTTCAGAGTTATTTCATGGCGTTTCAATGGCAAAGAGGTTTGATGGAGTTTCATGGAACAGAGTTTCAGAGGTTCCTAAGATATTTACAAGAAGGTTATGGAAGTCTCAGGAGTTTTTTTAGGGATTGCAAAGCGTTTCAGAGGGCATCAGAAGAGTTCCCAGAGGTTGTAGGAGGCTTCAGGATAGCTTCAGGGGACTTTGGGATGACAGAGATTTGAAGGTGCTTAGGTTTCAGAAGAATTGAGAAGGCTACAAGGGAGAGAGGTGTTCAAAGGGAGCACTTGGAGGATAATCCTTTGGAGTCTGATATTTTTTCAAGGGTTCTTATACAGTTATGTTAACGTATTTCTTTCGTGTTGGTGCAAGAAAACATACAAAATAGCAGAAGTATTATTTTCGGATGTGATTGGTCTAGAGTTTACATTATGAAATCTATGGGTTTAAAGTAACTTTTTACATCATACAAAGTTCCGATATAAAGCTACCATGTCCAGTGAGTCTTCTAAAAGCTGAACAAACATTTAAATATCATTTGCAATGTTCTAGTATATAGGATATACAGTGTCTAGAGTTTCAACTAGGCTAGCTTCTTCTTCTTCTATATGGCTCTACGTCCCCACTGGTATTTGGCCTGCCTCGTTTCAACTATAACGCTTTAACCAATAGGATAACTGGAGACCTTAATTAGCCTTGTGGTTCTTAAGGCCAATCCGGAGACAGCGGGTTCGATTCCTGCTCCAATCGGAAAAAGGATAGCTGGAGTTCATTTTATATTAACAGACACTATGAGATGCTTTTGGGATATTCAGGATTATCCAAACTATTCTGTAATTTAGAACAAAGGATCTACACCGACAGCTACGCAACATTACCAACCGTAAGGACTGTATTTACGGAAAGCTCGAGAGACATTACAAAATATATACAGGGTTTCCTACATATGCAAGAACTACAGGAAGTGCATACAATACATATAACTCATACAATTCGTCTATATGTATTGCATTCACTCAAGTTTACTGATTTTTTTGGGTTGCAGACAGTACTACAGTACTGTTATATGTGTAGATCTGAAGATATAATCTTTGGAGCAGTTTCATTCAAAGGGGTTTGTAGATTATGCTAAGATATGTGACGTTACAGTTCATAGTGCGAATCAGGCCCGTGCACAGAAGTGGCACCAAGGGTGGGGTTTTTCCCAATTTCACCCCCCCCCCCTTTTGTGCACTGGCTTGGTGCGAATAATTAATGTAGCGGCTGCAGATATCAAGAACTTAACTTCAGGCCAAAAGCAAATAGTAATATCTATCGATTTTAAAATACATCCAGCATCCATAGGCAACATTAGTTTATATGACGAATATTACTACTGTTAAGAGTGTTGATCGTAAGTTCCGCTCTTCAGATTAGTTTGGTTGGTCTGGAATACTAAAAGAGTGTTGGAATGGAATGGTTCACACAATTTCACCGGGGTCATATATCATAATGGGATAACAGTTCGTTAGGCGGGACAGTTTGGGCAGTTCTTACTGTCTAAAATGTATATGTAACTATATAAATCAGTTTTCCAGTAGATCCGGTAGTCATAGTTGATTATGCAACGTATTTCTGTGAAGCGGGTATGACTACTGTCATGAATGTAGGCTTGACATTCTGCTCTTCAGAGTTATTTCATTGGTCTGGAATATCCCAAAAGAATTTTAAAATGATTCATACAATTTCAAGATAATGGTTGGATGTGTAATGTTACAGTTGATATAGTGACTATCACTAATGTAACGACTGTAGATTATTATAAAGTATGCCTTTAACTCCGCTAGCAATGATGGTTCTCCGTAGTTTCATGTCCGAAAGATCGTGAAACTATTGAGAACTTGAGCTACAGGTCCTAAGCCCTGGTAAAGGAGGAAGGTTGCGATGGCTGTTATTCATGGCCATCGTGTAAAGAAAAAATGGATAAACCCCAATGCCAAGGTGTCATGCGACCCGTGCCGAGGGCTGAATGGTTGAGGGGGTTCTAAACATGCTCAACCGCGAACGGAGCCTGGGGTGCACCAGGGCGAACACCCCAGTAAGCAGCCCTTACTGCACTACGGCGGGGCACTGGTGCAGCGGACATTTATTTCCCTAGCTACTCGTGGGACCAAAAATGAGTACAAATTTTACAAACAACCTGCAAGGTGAATACTGCCTCTCTCAGTCGTGTGAGAGCGAAGTGGAGAATACTCTGAGTCAGCTTGGCCTTACCGAAGACCAGCTACTCAGTAGTTCGCAGGAGAAGATGGAAATATCCTGCCCCTCAACGCCTACCTCCCGGAGCAGCACATGTTTCGACAAAGCTGATCCAGATCTACAACACCCCTCATCGACCGACTCCAACCTGCTGGACATGGAAGATAACGAAGATGATGGTATACGGATCGTTATCAACCCCCAAGAATCTTCAGCAAGTAGCAAAGGATCCGAAGATAACAAGGGTTCTACGGAAGCCAAGGGGGCTCCGAGTAAGAAACTACCCACACTCACACGTTCGCAAAGGAAGCAGCTTAGAACTCTCCGGGAGAAGGGAAAAGACCGGAATGAGGCCTTGTCCATAATCCTGAATGAGGAGAGCGAGCCCACCTCCTCAAAACGCTCGAGAAACGACCTAGACAAATCCGCCACAGAGGACCCCAAACAAAAAAGGGTGAAGCACCATCTGGATCCGAGAGAGCGCGCCCAACAGTCCACAAACAGCGCGCTTCAGAAAAACGTGTCTGGACAACAAAACCCACCCATGAGGAAAACAGCTGGTATCAGCTACAGTGATATGGCCAAAAGCGTGAAGGTCGGGATAATACCCAAAGACTTTCCCACCGTCCAACTCACTACAGCCCAGCTAGACCTTCTACAAGAAGCACTCCTGCTCAGAGTAGTTCAACAACGAAACGAGCCAATAAAACCCAAATTCAACAACCTCATCTACAAGTCAGGTTACATGGTTCTAATCTGTAAGGATCAAGAGACTGCTGAGTGGTTAAAGAGAATATCCCCATCCATGAAACCCTGGGAAGGTGCAGAGCTGATGGCAATGGACGAAGTGGCGATTCCACGTCCAGAGATGGTCCGAGCATTCTTCCCACAAAGCTCCAGCTATGACGACGACCGAATAAAGGCTCTCATAGAAAGCCAAAATGACATCACAACAACTAATTGGCGTATTGTGAAACGATCCATTCTGAAAGACATTCATGTCGAATGGATCTTCACAGTAGAGGGTGCGTCGATGGAAAAGTTGAAGAAGTCCAAATACACCCTCAACTACCGATTTGGTGAAATCCAACTAAGGAAGATTACAGATCAACCGACTGCCGATACCGTCAATCCGACTGGAAGGCCGACCCAAGAGCAATCTGAGGAGGCCTCCTGTTCGGGCAAGGTTCGGCTAACTGGAAGGCCGACCCAAGAGAAATCTGAGGAAGCCTCCGGTTCGGGCGAGGTTAGTAAATCTCACCCCAAAAGCACCATAAAGGCTAGTCAGTCCGCCTCTAAAGGAAAAGCTCGAAGCTTACATGCGACTCCCTGCTCTAGTGGTACCAAACCAAAGGTATCTAAACAGGGCAAAGGAAGTGCAAAAACCGACAGTTTGACCACAGAGGCGAAACTGGCGGGCCAGGTCGCTACAGGGAAGAGAAACAACTCAAACTGTAACACCAAACGACACCCTGATGATCCGCAACATCCAAAGCCGGATAGTCGTCGTCCGGAAAAAAAACGGTAACCCCGGAAATGGCGACTAAAGTTATGCAAGTGAACCTCCACCATGCCGAGAGCGCCACGGGTGTGCTCTGTCGGAGGTTCACCAAAGAGAATCTAACCGTGGGCCTCATTCAAGAGCCATGGGTCAATAAATCCAGAATACAAGGTATTCCACAACACTCATGTAAGTTGGTATATGATGACAGCCAGCTTTCTCCTAGAGCGGCTATTTTATTACATAACAACTGTAAATACTTTCCAATTTCAGAATTCATAAAAAGGGACATCGTAGCTGTCAGGATGGAGGTACCTTCCGCTAGAGGGAGTAGAGAGATCTTGATGGTCTCGGCATACTTCCCAGGTGACGTGGACGAAATCCCTCCTCCAGAAATAGCTGCGCTCGTAGCCTACAGCCACCGACACAACATCCCCTTCGTCATAGGGTGTGACGCAAATGCACATCACACCGTATGGGGAAGTACAAATATAAACACCAGAGGTGAGTACCTGTTACAGTTTCTCTCTTCCAAGAACATTGACATTTGTAATGTTGGTGACAAGCCCACGTTTGAAAACCTCATTCGTCAGGAAGTTTTGGACTTGACTCTATGTAGTCGATCTATCTCTGATAAAATAAAAAACTGGCATGTTTCTGAAGAAATATCAATGTCAGACCACAAACACATCATCTTCGAATGGGAAGGGGGTCTAACGATAGAAAAAACGTTTAAAGATCCTAAGAAAACTGATTGGGAATCCTACTCAGCTATCCTACAATCTGAAGAGTACATCATAGAAAGTCACATCAAGTCCATTACACAATTGGAAGATGCGTCCAAATCCATTAAAAACAAAATCCTTAATGCCTACCAAGAGAGCTGTCCAACTAAATCAATTAGTTCGAGCAGAGACGTTCCATGGTGGAATAAAATTCTTGAGAAGCTTAGGAAAACTGCGCGTAGGGAATTCAATCGTGCCAAGCGAACCGGCGATTGGAGCCTATACAGAAAGGCCCTGACGAACTACAACAAAGAAATAAGGTCAGCCAAACGGAAATCGTGGATTCTAATGTTTGAAAGCATAGAGAATACACCCGTAGTGGCCAGACTCCAAAAAACTCTTTCAAAAGACCACTCCAATGGTGTGGGTAGCCTCCGAAAGACGGATGGTTCGCTCACTGTAGAGCCTAGCGATATACTGAGCGAATTGTTAAAGATCCACTTCCCTGATTCAATCCCTGAGTCGAGCATCGGCGACCAAGACACTGGAATTGCTGTCTCAGATCCACAAGAGATCCAATCATGGGTTTCTGGATCTAAAAAAGACGCAATAAAGGTTGCAAAGGAAGCTTTCACTCGGGCCAGGGTTGAGAGGGCTGTGAGATCTTTCGAGCCATTTAAGTCTCCTGGCATGGATGGAATATTCCCAGCGTTGATCCAAAACGAGGAGAAAATACTGGTTCCACCCTTGGTTGAGATTTTTAGGGCGAGTCTGATTTTGGGGCATATACCCAACGATTGGCGTCAAATCCGGGCTGTCTTCATTCCGAAGGCAGGAAAGAGGGATAAAACCAACCCCAAAGCATTCAGGCCGATAAGTTTATCCTCTGTAATGCTCAAAATTATGGAAAAGGTACTATGTGAGTACATAAATCACAAATTTATGAAAGCAATGCCTTTGTCAAAAAACCAATTCGCTTATCAAAGTGGAAAATCTACGATCTCGGCACTACATACGGTAGTTCAAAAGATCGAAAAAACACTCAATGCAAAAGAAATTGCTCTTGTAGCATTTCTTGATATTGAGGGCGCATTTGATAACGCTTCTTATTCGTCTATAGGGTCAGCAATGTTGAGGAGAAAATTCGACCCATGCATTGTTACCTGGGTACATGCTATGCTAGCTAATCGAAAAATCTCCTCTGAGCTTAGCGGTTCATACATTACTGTTAAAGCAACAAGGGGATGTCCGCAAGGCGCAGTGCTTTCTCCTTTGTTGTGGTCACTGGTGGTGGATGAGCTTCTAGACAGCTTAGAGAGAAGAGGCTTCGAAGTGGTTGGATATGCTGATGACGTTGTCATTATTGTACGAGGCAAATTCGAAAGTGTTATCGTGGAAAGAATGCAATCTGCCCTAAATCACACTTTTTCCTGGTGTCATAAGGAACAACTAGGCATAAATCCTACAAAAACTTCCATTATCCCTTTCACCAAGCGGAGGAAGGTCCAACTGAAACCCCTTTTCTTGAATCATACACAACTAGTTTATTCAAGCGAAGTAAAATATCTAGGTGTCATACTCGACGCAAAACTGAATTGGAACTCTCATCTCCAATCAGTTGTGCAGAAAGGTCTCAATACACTTTGGGTTTGTTCAAAAACCCTGGGTAAAAGATGGGGCCTAAAACCAAGTATGATCATGTGGATATATAAAACCATTGTTCGTCCCAGGACTACTTACGCTTCCCTTGTCTGGTGGCCTAAAACTAATGAGGCTGCTGCAAGGGCGAAGCTCAACAAAATCCAACGCACCGCTTGCATAGCGATCACTGGTGCAGTTCGTAGTACACCCACTTTGGCCCTAGACGCAATGCTTCACCTGCCCCGGTTAGATCAATTCATAAAGCTGGAAGCGGAAAAAAGTGCTCTAAGGTTAAAGAGAACAAAAACGCTGCTGTCGGGAGACCTTACGGGTCACCTCAGCATATTAAATGAATTTGCCATAAATCCCGCAATAGGAATTTGTAGTGACTGGATGGAAACGGTAGTCAATTATGACTTACCTTACGATGTGTTCATTCCTTCCCGCCAGGAGTGGGAAGGAGGTGGACCCAGCGTTCCAACCGGCTCTATAAATTTCTTCACAGATGGTTCGAAAATGAATAATCTGACAGGCTCCGGAATCTATGGCCCTAGAAAAAAAATCTCTGTCCACTTAGGACAGTGGCCCACAGTATTTCAGGCGGAAATATATGCAATATTAGAATGCGTGTTATTATGCCTGAGGAGAAAGTATAGGTTTGCAAAAATATGTATTTTCTCTGACAGCCAAGCGGCACTTAAGTCGCTTAATAACTACACTTGTAACTCAAAGCTAGTGTGGGAATGCATTCTGGCTTTGAAAAACTTATCCATACGCAATCGAGTCTACCTATATTGGATCCCAGGACATACGGGTCTAGAGGGAAACGAGATTGCTGATGAGCTAGCCAGAAATGGATCTAATGAAAGGTTCATTGGCCCTGAGCCCTTCTGCGGGATCTCAGACTGCTCTGTAAAAATGGAACTGAACAAATATATGGTCAGTCAAATCACATCAAACTGGAATGCACTTCCCCATACGAGCCAATCTAAAAGGCTCGTAACGATAAACCCCAAGAAAACCCAACAACTATTAGGTCTCAACAAAAGGGATCTCAACATCTACACCGGTCTAATAACTGGACACTGCCCCTGCAGATACCATTTACAAAAGATCGGAGCAATCCAAACCTCAAATTGCCGCTTCTGTGACGAGGAGAGGGAAACATCAGAACACATCCTCTGCTATTGCAGTGCACTCACTCAACGTAGGTTCAAAGTTCTCAGCAAGCCCTTTTTAGGGCCTGCTGACATATGGATCTTATCTCCCAAGGACGTGGTTGGCTTCATAAAGCTAGTCTCGCCAGAATGGGGGAGTCACATACTGTAACTCAGGATCTCTATTCATCAATAATAGATGGTCTTGAGTTCAGTCGATACCAAGGTATCTCAGTGACAAATATGTTACTGAGATAACTTGCGTACCTCACAGCAAAAGGGTATATCACAATAGTTCTAAAATCTGGACGCAGTGATCTTCACCCGACAAACGAGAGAGATGCCTTTGGAGCCAGGGGGTGGGGAGGTTAAACACCACGGTCCATATTTTTTTTTTGTATGAACAAAAAAACACGGGGGGGGGGGGGGGCGTGGTTTGTGAATGACCGCGTGGTTTATTTTCAATCCCACATACTAATATTTTTCCCAATAGAGAAGTAGATTAACAATAGCTTTGCCAATGAAAGAGTTCATACTGCCATTTTCCAATAGGGTCGGTCATATATGACTCCACCTGTCTCAAAGGGTTAGGAGAAGTTTTTGGAAGTCTTAAGGGTTGTTTGAGAGGGGTCCTAATGCGTTTCAAAACATTTCCTGGTCCATTAAGGGGAGGGGGGGGGGCTGAAGGTCAAGAAGAGCTTCAGGGGAGTCTAAGAAGGGTCCAGAAGGTTTCAGGATAAGTGTAGAATTAGCACAAGTTGAAATGCACAAAAATAAAAATTAAAAAAAAAAAGGTTTCAGGATATTTTATGAGATTTCATGGATTTTCCAGTGGATTACAGAAGTTTTAAGAGAAGTTTTGGCGAGTCTTAAAGAGGTTTTATAGGGTTTTCGAAGCGTTTTATGAAATTTCAAGGGGCTTCAAGGGGTTTTTGGGGGGTTCAAAATTCAAGGTATTTTCATTTCCTGGGGATCACTGGGATTTTTTTCAGGAGGCTTAAATCCATTTCATTAGGTTTCTGGGATTTTCAGAAAGCTTCAGAAGAGTTAAAGATAAGCTTACGGGGATCTTAAAAGGGGTTTAGAAGTTTTTCCGAACGGTTTCAAGGTGTTCCAGTGAGTTTTGGGAGATTTCTGTAGCTTTAGGGTGGGCTAAGAGAAGTTCCATGAGAGTTTTGGAAGGGTCTCAAGGAATGCCAAGGTGTTATATACGCTTTCATGAGTTTCAAGAGATTTCAAATGACTTCAGGAGAGTTTCAGAGAAGTTAACCGGGGCTTCAAGGGAGATTTTTAAGGGTTTCAAGCCGTTTCAATGGATCTCTTGGACTTTTAGAGGGTTTCAAAGTTTATCGGAGCAGTTTTAGGAAGTTTCAAGAGACTGCAGCGAAGTTCCAAATAAGTTTTCGTGAGTATCAAGGGGGTTTTAGATGGGTTTCAAGGCGTTTCAGGAGAGCTTCTGAGGGGAAATGATTATACATAATTTTATGAGCCTATGAGAGCATAAACCATATTTGTAGAATAAAACGAGAGTTCACTAGTGTTCAAGCGAGCTCTTGAAGATCCCAAATCTCCCCAATGGAGCCCATAGTCACAGCTGTAAAGGCGTGGGTATTTATTTATCATGGCCATTCTAGGTATGACAGGTTCGATTCCTGGTCGACCCAAGAACTTTCCGTAATGGAAATTTTCTTGACTTCCTTGGGTATAGAGCATCTTCATGCCTGCCATACGATCGAAACAAATACACGCAAAATCATTGGCAGAAGAACTTCTCAGTTATGAGTTAATAACCGTGGAATTTCTCATTAAACACTGCTAAGATGCAGGATTTGTCCCAGTGGGGACGTTAAGCAGAAGAAGAAGATCTACCACAGCAGCATAGATAAGACAGAACATAGAGTTGGCTTCATTGTGATCGGGAAGCACTTATGGTGGGAATCGATTATCAAGAGAACCCATGTGTTTAGTCCATGCTATATGCAAAGCAAACAAATTGACCGGAGTCTGTGAAAATCGTACTCCGACTATTTAGGCTGACTCTTCGCATTACGCCTTCCATCGTGGTATTGAAGACACAAGGCTTGCACTTCGTGACATAGTTCTCTGCAAGATTTGAATGCACTGGACAGTTCACTCGAAAGCCATAACGTATTGTCCCGACTAGATGGACATTACAAAATTATAACAAACTGTGTTATTTTGTTACAATAAATTTTTATAACAAGGGTTGTTACAAAACATGTACCGTTAGTAGTTAAAATAACAAAAATTCTAACAAAATTCCCACTAAAAAGAACAAAAATGTAATAACTTGTGTTATGATCATAACAAAAATATTACAAAACTTGTTCCGTGAAATATGATAGAATATAACAAAATTATAACAAATTGTGTTATAATTCCTTTGACACCAATTAGGGTAAAAACTAATTTTTATACTCATTTTTTGGGTAAATATTTTTAAGTGTGTTATTCTATTTTTAGAAAAAAGTAAGTAACATAAAAATAGTTTCCAGAACGTTATAAAATTTTTGGGTCCAAACGGGATTTGAACCAAGACACCTACCATCGGTAGAAATCTGGCGCCTCTCCCAATGAGGCCATCACGGCTCTACTAGTTCTACGTATTGCCAGCTCCGTCATTCAAATGCTTGTTTGTCAGACGTACACAAGAGGAGTAGTATGACGTCACATTGAGCTCGTTGACACATAATAGACTTGATTTGTCGATAGAGATCTTGTTTTAATCGATCACAATTATATCATAGGCAGATATGATATCAACTTTAGATATAATTTAGTTATATTTTAAATTTTATTTTGATTTGAGCAATGAAATGAAATCCATCACATAAGTGGTCCGCCATTAAGTATATCGTCACGTTTAGTAGAGCCAGGGAGTGTTGAAAATTTCCAATTTTACCGTGACGTACTTAGCCCTTCAGGAGGCGCGCCGTTGGAAAAAGCACAGACAAACAGACGTATCACATGGAACAAATTGCGATAAAAATCATCGTCACGAAGACATAATCGCACAATGCCAACTAAGCTGTGCTACGCAAACCACTCAGTAGGTGGCGGTAGTGAACAAACGTCAAATAGTAGCAAAAACGATGCAAGCGCGGTGACCAAGCGATTTGCGAACTACAAAATATTTGAATTAACCGTTAAAAAGGATAGCGATGAGAAATGAGTAGAGTGAGACGTCTGTTTGTCTGTGGAAAAAGTATAACACCACCAAAAAAGCCCCTCGGTGCAGTTTCAGGATCAAACTGGCGCGCGTCCAGAAAGACTAATGGATGCTCCCTAAGGTCGAAACAAAATAGGCTGAATAAATTCCATGATTAACTGAGCAGAATTAGTAGCATAGAGGGCATTTTATAATGATAATAATTATTTAATTCCACTTTTGTTCTCCACGTTCAATAACATCCACTACTCGGTATACTTCATTAATTTCGTCAGAGAGCAGTAGTACTGTTTTGGTATTTTCTGTAATCGATCTCATGTTTTCGTGTGTATAGAGAGATACGTCATTTGTGTAAAATTCAAGTCAAAAGTATTGCAAGTTACATTTAACGGAAGAATTGTTCATCTGGTCGGAAATTACAGCACATGCAATATCCATCGTTTAAGACAGGGTGACTTTGGGTATTATCAGCAGGTTTGTTATTTTCGTCATAAGGTTTTTGTCGGCCGCAATGCCCTCAACTTGCTCACGCAGAAAAAATGACGCTTGTTTGAAACCATGAAACGTATAGCTGATTATCAAACTGAGAATTTAGTTATTCCAAAACTATATTTCTTTGTTCTAACTCAGAGTTAACCGAAAGAGATTTTTCAAAAAACTCATCAAAATTGCGATTAGAAAAGCTTTTTTTTAATAATGTTTGCTTCATGTTTTATTTTGTCAACAAAATACCCGAGTTTCCTTCAAAATTATACATTGTTAAAAAATACTTTTTTTGGGAATTGGAGTTTTTGTGTTAAAATATGTTTTTTTATGAGTAAAACAAATTTTTTCTGTGTTTATTTTATCACAAAGCTCATTTGCTTCCTTACCATATTTGTTCAGACACTTTTTCTCTAATACGAATGGTCTCCGTATAACAGTTTTTCAAGAACATTCATGTCAAAAACATTCGTTCTTCTCAAAAGTTACTCTCGAAACCAAACGATCTTTTCTCACGTAAAATCACTTATACTGTTATTGCTGAATACGTTAGCTACGTTTCGCCTGAAGCCAAGGTATTAAAGTTTTGTCGTTTACCGATTTCGGCATTCCGCGCAGATTTTCTATATAGTGGATTCACTTCTACACGACTTTATCTACGCTGCTTTTCCACAGTTTCGAAGTTACGCGAAGTTCATTAGAGAAGATTTTTCTTTCCTGTTAGCCTTTTTCTCCACCGGCCCTCCAATTTCTACTAGAGAACGCTACAAATGCTGCCACATTACAAAATAAACTGTATGAAAGCATCGGTTTTGTTGGTTGGATTCTTATTCGATTGGCATATCATCCAGCAACTATTCCAGATTTGGATTAGAGTGCAAAAAAAGAATCCCAAAAAATTAGAAAACAGATACCTGTGAATTATTTGATTTGCAGCTATATATCCAGCTTACAGTTTATTTTGAAAAAAAGCCATGATGATATCCCAAGAGTTTTTTTACTACAGCTTCTAGCTATAATGATATCGCATAACGATAGCTTCAAAACACTGCTTGTATGTGAATTTGGTAGATTAAAACTAAATGATAACAAGTTCTGTTACTTTTTTCATAAGAAATGTGACGTCGTCCACAAATTACGTATCGCTCAAGGGAGAGGGTGAAGTACAATCGAGCTATGCGGTCAATACAAAAACTTTAGGACTTTCATACTCTAAAGTGTACCGGAAGAGGAGCGGGGAGTTAAAACATGACGATTTTAGCGTTGCGTTGCGTTATAAATGAATGCTACCTATGTTATACGTTTTGTTTTTAATCTTTTGGCTCGAGTATTATGTAATATTGACCACAAAAATGATCAAACTTTTTCGCGTCGATACAAAAAAATCAACAAATTTTGAAATTATTTTGTTGCAACAATCATAGCAAATATTATAATAAATCTGTTACGAAATCATGTTACAGGCAATTATTTTACTATGCATAATCTAACAAATTTTGTTATATACCTGTTTGAATAAATAATACAAGATTTGTTATAGTTTTGTTTCTAAAATAATAACAAATTTTGTTACAATTTTGTTATGGTCATTCATATATAAGAATACTTACAACAAAATTATATCAAATTATGTTATTTCTAACAACGGTTGTTATAATTTTGTTATTATCTTGTTAGGTGCTTCTGGTCGGGGTTGCTGTTCATCATTGCTTCCCGCGAACGCCATTATTGCATATAAGGTGTTGCTAGCCTTTTTCTGTAAATATCAACATTGATACAACATGCTAAGCGTTTGATAAGCTAGTTAGTGTGTTCAATAATACGCACAAAAGAGTTATCAACATTTCCTTGAGTTCTTGAATCACTTATACTTGTCTGCCACTATACAGGTTGGGCGGTACACAAAATAAGTTATGCAAAAATCGACTATTGCCCAATCAGTGGTCACCAAACTGCGGCCCGCGGGCCGCATGCGGCCCTCGACCAGGTTTTGTGCGGCCCCCGAACTAATTTTGAAATGTATTAGAAAGTGGCCCACTCATAGATTCCGTAATGAAAATCAGAAATTTCACTGTATTTTAAAACTTTCATGAGAATGAATATGTTGCCAATATCATAGAGTTTTTCTTAAAAAGTAAGAATTTTCAAAAGTTTCACAAGCTGTAAAGGACTACCTTTCAAATTTTGTTCCGAAAATATTCAAAACCATATTCGAAACTGTTGTTAGGAACGGTGTATTTCGCTCAAATAATGAGTTTAGGCTAAATTCCATAGGTTCTCTGCCATAGATTTTGAGTGGCAGAACTCGGCATTGATAATTTGATTGATTTAACAAAAATGAAATTAAAATAATTTTGTTTTTATCAGCGAAAAAATCCTTATATTCGATATTCTTTACACTCGATATACTTTACATTCAGCACTTGTACCTCTCTCTCTCTCTCTTCTTGGCGTAACGTCCTCACTGGGACAAAGCCTGCTTCTCAGCTTTGTGTTCTATGAGCACTTCCACAGTTATTAACTGAGAGCTTCCTCTGCCAATGACCATTTTGCATGTGTATATCGTGTGGCAGGCACGAAGATACTCTATGCCCAAGGAAGTCAAGGAAATTTCCTTTACGAAAAGATCCTGGACCGACCGGGAATTGAACCCGTCACCCCCAGCATGGTCATGCTGAATACCCGTGCGTTTACCGCCTCGGCTATATGGGCCCTCAGCACTTGTACCAAGAAACTTAAAAAAAAAACAGAATATTTGCTTTACAATTTCTTTTCAAAGGAAGTGCGCCCAAACTTTCGGAATTTCGCTAAAATCTTCAGGGATTGGGCAAGATGTTTTCATTCCCCTAGCAATACTTTTGGGAATTCCTCTTAAATATTTATTCAAATCGGATACAAAAACTTGCACACTTGCAGAAAATCATGTCTGTTAGTTTTTCTTCATTAGCGTCCAATAAAGAAAAACTTTTGAAAAATTATCATGGATTTCCAAAAAGTATCTCCAGACAGTTGTAAAAAAAAAGACAATTACACCGTCTTCGACCTTGCGGCCTCTACAGACTGAACATTACAAACATTCGACAACGGACAACACATATTACACCCAGTGGCCCAGAGGAGAATTTTTCCGTTTGACGAAAAGTTTTCCCCGACTGGAGCGGGAATCGAACCCACACTCCGAGGCTTACGAGACACCTAGACGACTGACGCCGCTAACCGCTCGGCCACGAAGCCCACTAAGACACCTCGTTTACCGATCGAGCAGACACGTCGTCTGACTCGATCGCAATAAATCGGTTAGAAGTTTGAATTCGTGTGTTCTTCATCACCTGGAGTCCCCCCCCTCCAATCCACACAACAAGGTCCACCCCAGACGAAACATGATTGGGGGTTAGCACAGGTGTATCGTCATCCTCAATTGGAATGCTTGTTAGAGGACGCGAGTTGACGATATTTTCTATCTCTACCAACACGTTTTCCAGAACCTCGTGAGTTGGTAGTCTACTTGTCTGCAGTCGGTCGAGATTTTGTTTTACGCTTCGAATCAACCTCTCCCATGCCCCGCCCATGTGCGGCGAGAGGGGAGGGTTGAAAACCCATTCAGTGCGACTACACGCAAAAAAAACCGTTCCGAAAATTGTCCACATTGAGTCACGAATTCCGGAACAAGCGAGAACTTCATTTACAAATATACACCATGAACTTAAATCACGATATCAAGAACTTAGTTCCACGTTATGTCCGTAACACCTGCGTAACGCAATGCTAGAAGCAATCCAAGAACCAAATTCCTGATAACGTGAACTGTGTTCCAGAAGTCGTGATTTCACATCACGGTTCCGAGAACATAGTTCATGGTCTGCAACCGAATGACAAGCACAGCAGAACAAAAATCACGGGAACTGGAACAGCGTTCTCGGAGTCGTGATTTTAATCACGGCTCCGAGAACATAGTTCATGGTCTGCTTTACTGCACGAGGCGCTACCAGAAGACAAATCATGTGCTCGGGAAAGCACTTTGTGGTTTGCGAGATTTATTTTTGGAAAATGTGAAAAAAACGATGAGTTATTTTTTTTATGTGCTTTTTTCAATCCCATATTTTGCAGCGTCCCTTAGTTACAGATAAACTTCTGAACAAAAACAAAATATTCAGTTTTCTTTTATTTATTTTAGTGCTTTTAACGTTTTAACATTAAACAGTGTTGTTAAAAAAAAATACATTTTACATTCAAACAAAATGTCTTGAGGTTTAAAATCATGAGACAAGGAAACATACCGTTTTGACAAAAACTTTCGTTCTAATCAGAAATGCTTTTAATCAAATCTCTTGTCACCTTCGGCATTTCCAGAACTGAGGCGTAAATGCCAAACAAATACGACTGGATAAACATCCAAACGGGTTTGCAATCTTGGGCATATTCCAAGTTCAGAACGAATGACACTTGCAGACACAAACATATGGCGTGTAATATGTTATCCGCTTTGTATTCCGCACCACCAAAAACAACAAAAAATCCGGGCGATTCCTTCGGAGAATCAACCATTACAATTTGTGGTTGTAAAGAAACGCTTTCGTAATGCTGATCTAGATACTGAATCCTTTCGTTAATTTTACGCCGAACTTCTGAAGGGGTCTGGAACAAAATGTATTTACGTAATGGTTGCGATAAGAGTAAATTTTACATCAAAGTTTTCATATTTATCTAGAATTCATCAGCATTTACTGGCTACTTTTACTATTGTGAATTTACCGGCTACTTGTATTCCACGTAAGGCGAAACTGGATGCATTTCTTCATTTTTTGGTTAATGATTTTTTTTAATTAAATAACGAAGCAATGTTTTCAAAATTTGGTTTTCGTACACATGTAGAGTATAGATCAAAGTATCTTCAGTTTTTTTTGTATGTTATTGAGTGACCGGTGAGGAATAGCGCATTTACTAAAAATGTTAAAGCGTATGTTTAAGTTTCTCTTTTTATGAAACGGCTATTTTGTATACCACCGGCCCTACTGAAGTGACCGATGGAATACAAGTAGCCGGTGAATCCACAATACTATTGTGAAGGAACCACAGCCATATCTTACCTGCACTTCTAGAATGAAGCTCATTTGAGCTTCCTTGACAGACGGCCGCCACTTGCCTTTAACTCGATAGTTCGTTTGCAGAATTAAAGGTAGAAAACTGCACAACAGAAGGTTTTTGTATTCTCCTTCAGTCGCACCCATATACTCATTGTAAATGCTTTCGTGTGCTTTTGTTTCACCAACCTTCTCAATGTGCTTCCGAAGCTTCTGATGAAGTGATGGGAAGCGCAAATAAAACTTCCTCTCTGCTTCCGGATGAAGACGTTCGAAATCTGAACAAATCTAAAATGTAATGTAATGAAAGTAAGTTAACAAGCATCTTTAGTGGACAATATTACCAAAACGCCCCCTTTGGGATCCTGAATTATCGGATACATTTGAAAAATTGTTGATAGGTCCTTTTCCTTTTGGAAGTCTTGTTTTCTTTTCTCGAAGCATAGGTCCCACTGCCTCCGCACCTCCTCGATCGGGCTACGTCCGTGAATCAGCCAATTTTGCGCTTGGGCCTGTGCTTCAACGTCTGGGACCTCATTCGTGGTACTTTGTATACTAGATGTTCCTGGCACGTTATGTAAGGCGTCCGGCTGAACTCCAACCTTAGGACCTCGTAGCCCGAGTGCTTTGAGCTCTACGCTTTTCCGTTTTATGAACTTCCCGCATGGCGGTTGGCGGTTACCCTCTCCATCAAAATAACTTGCTCGATAATATGTCTCCTAAATACAGCACATTTACGTCACATTTAACAACATTGCCTACAAATGCATCGCCTTACCTGCTTTTCTCCGGGAAATAGCTCAACGATCTTTCCGGTCATCAGTGAATGGAATTTGCTGTCCAGCGTTAGTTTTAGATTCAACCCTTCGAGTAAAATGAGACGTACGAGTTCGTTCCTCATCGAGTTAGACAGCTCTCCGTGCTTCTCATAGTGGGTCAAAATAGAACGTCCTTCTGGGCGGTTTTGAAGAAAGTCGCGAAGGCTGCTAAACTGTACAATGAATCAAAGTTTTTTTTTTTCGAGTGTTTTCCCCAAGATATGTGGTTAAAACGTTTTATTACAATATCTGGTAAATAGTGTACAGTAACATGCTCAATTGGATTTAGAATTCAAGCATTTGTAATGGAAAACGTGCAAAGATTCAAATATGGTATTTTACCTAGAGTGGCCAGCAAAGAATATAAATTTAGAATGTCAGCAAGGGAGCATCTACAAATGACGTAGCGTTTTTGGCCAAATTTTCAACACCCCCTCCCCCGTCGTAGCATATTTTCTCATACCGTTTCGTAGCAATTTCAGGGACTCCCCTATCCCCCTAAAATGCTACGTGTTTTATGGACGGTCCCTAAGAAGTCCGGCTACACTGAACTCTTTGATAGAATTCATTCTGACAAATGGTATTGATATAACATTGAGATTGGGTTTGGAAACATTAACAGAAAAGGGAAGCAGGGGAGTTGAACGAAGTTAAGACGAGTTTAAGTTGAATGTAGAAGATAGGCATAGGGATCTTATTGAACTGTCTAAGGGTATCCAAGTACTACCTTGAGTACTTGTATTGGATCTACAAACAAAGCTAGTGAGCATTTGAAGTTGATATTCACCAAGCTGCTTGCAATTACACTCGGTCAAGTAATTAGTGCAATGACTGTTTAGATTGGAGACCCAAACCCTCGAAAGCTCACTGAATTGCCTTTAAACTTATCGTAAGTCTCCAGGAAGCTATCTTGAAAGTTCATGGAGTCCTCCTGAAACTCCCTAAACTTTCCGGAAATCCTTGATACGTTTTGAAACGTCTTGTAATTCCTCTGAAACTCCAATTCCTGAATGCACCTGAAGCACCCTAAAACGCATTTGAACGGCCCCTTCAACACTATAAACCTAAACTATTCACTTCATACCCCGATGTAATGATCAATTTGATAGTTTGATGGTTGGCTGACAGTCCTCTCGTGGCGCTCGAAAAAGTGCGCCTTTTTTCGAGCTTGACATTTGCACACTTCTGCTACCCGGCCAATGATTGACCAAACTTAATATTTTTATCATTGTGCAAATATGCTTCCATGATGTTTTCAAAAAAGAAGGTTTGAAGCAGTGTTCGAAGTGTTACATCTGTTTGCATGTGCCCGCAAGGTATCACCTCAAAATCTCCTAGCCCGGTGATGAACCAGCCTTGGGCTGAATTTCCCCATCCCCCTAATAAAGAGCTAATAATAATAAATTCCCTAGCCACTTACCCTGCTAAAAGCTCCCTGCAAACTTGAAATCCGTTCTAATACTTATTATTCCATTTAGTGAAAAAATATTTAGGTAAAGTTGCGTACTTCCGGCCTGTTACCCTAAATGGAAGTTTGGGTGTACAGTAGACGTTCGATAACTGCGACATGTTTACGTTTCACTAAGCGAACAAAATTCGATAACTGCAACGTTAGACAGGCGTCAACAACCCATCAATTGACGTTAAATGAATGCAAAATTCATTCGACTGTTCATTTGGGCTAACTTGGCGCACCGTTTTGACGGATAGCGGTGCGATAACTACAAATTTGTTGCACTTACCGGACTTGCAGTTAAAAAGCATCACAGTTAAACCGTTTGCAGCGACCGAACGTCTACTGTACCCTAGAAAGTACAATGATGTATATTTTCTCGTTGCATTTTTACAATTTTAAGCAATTTTGTGCTCGTTCAGTGGAAACTCGAGTATACTGCCGGGATTATACGGCGTGAAGAAAAATAGAAGAACAGAACAACTTCTTACCATCAAAAACCGAATTGGGTACTCATTTACTTTGCTGGTCACACTAGTATCATGGCACTTTTCCCTAGCTTTTTATAATAAAAACCTAGACAAACCTTTGGTGGTCCAGCGTCGTTCAACAGCGAAGAACTTCCTTGTTTTGACACATTTACGGAGTTACCTTTCTGCGGAAACAGGTTTAGTTTAGAAACAGTTCTCTGCCTAAACTTAAAAGTACTTACCAGCTCAGCCAGCAGCTTCCTGAAGCGGATCCGGTGACTGATCACCTGGCAAAACAAGTTAATATCCTCTTTCTCCATCTCTGTAAACGTTTGCACATCGGTGATGCCGTGGTCATTTTCAAGAACGTTGGTGTACGCTTCCAGGTCATGCGATCGAAGAAACTCTCCCAGATCGCCTTCCATCGCCTTTTGCCGTGGTGCAGCTTCCTCGACCAAAACGTAGCGAACCTCCGGTTCTTCCAATCCGCTCTTCTCTTCAATGGTTTTATTCGCATGTTTAGAGGCTTGTTCAATGATGACCGGAGAAGAGAAAATATGTGTGGCCTGGCAACCTGCTGCTGCTCCGGAGATGGAGTGAACAATTTCTTCTGACGATGCAATTGGATCGACGGCGGCCGGCATCTCCCCAGGTTGCATCTCCAGCAAAGCAGCAATGATTTGTTGCTTCGTAAACATCTTTAAATCTGTAAATAAACATTTTTATGATTGAATGATGCAAAATGTATCAATAAAATTTGTAATTAAATCGAAAAATTGAGAAAAATTTACTTACCAGTCCAGTCTGTTGACGTGCGATGCGATTTTTTTTTATTTTTTCTTCGTTCATGCGTTACAGAAAGTGACAGCGACAGATTGCCGTGAACATAGTTCACGGTATCGGGAACAAAATCACGTGTATTGGATTTCAAAGTCACAGAATCTAGAACACTGTTCCCACATTCTAGTTCGTAAAGAATTTTATGGCGGAATGAAACAGACATGAACTTTGTTCTTTGAATCAAGATAAAAAATCACGAAAATGCGGTGCAACAAATCACAAAAATGAGAACAATGTCACAAAATCCAGCTTGACGACTGTTCCGGTTTTCATGATTATTTGTTCCCAAAAATCAGAACGGTTTTCTTAGCGTGTAGATGTAAACTTCTTCTTCAGGGCGCTATGATCCAGTTCTTCTAATGCGTTCTGCAGCTCCTTACTTGCGGCACGAAAATTGGTTCCACGGTCGCTGTAGATCACGGCGGGGATACCTCTTCTGGCCATGATGTTCCGGATGGCCATTACGCAGGAGTCAGTGGTCAGAGTGTGAGCGATCTGCAGGTGGATGGCGCGAGTGGTTAAGCAAGTGGCGAGTACCCCCCACCGCTTCTCGGTACGTCTTCCAACGGAGATCAGTATCGGACCGAAGTAGTCCACTCCCATATGGGTGAAGGGACGAGAAAAGGCGGACAGTCGAGCTTTAGGGAGATCAGCCATTACGGGGGGCTTGGGCTGGTGTTTCCGCCCGGGATGTTCGAGCGTGGAGCTCTATTGCCGGCCACCGGAGGTTTTTCTTGCCCGCTGTAGCAACAGCGGTACACCAAATCACTCGTAGATAGTATTCACCACCCAGAATCCTCTTCACTAGGATTCGATCACTTTCGTGCGTTTCACGACACTTATTTGCACGTTGCACTAAAGGTTTACTACGCACCCACGCGTGCGATGATCGACCGGCACTTGATTATATTATTGCCACCGTTGGCCACCACCGCAGATACGTTTCGGAATGGGAAAGAAACTCGATTGGATATGGGTTGCACTTCCACTTGTTTTATTGTGCGGGGAATAGACGGACAAAGAATAGAGAACGCGACCGATCGTTTCAGGTGTCTATATAGTTTTTCGGAATTTCTTCCGAAAACCCTGAAATCCCTACAAATCATTCTGAAATTTCTCAATATCCACGAAAAGTCCCAAAAAATCTCATAGTTCTAAGGTTTTTTTTAAATATAGGGTTGGAAATACTTTTCAGTAAATCCCTAAGCTACAGTAAGAAACTCCATTTGCTCAATATTATTAATACCAAGAAATAGAAAACTTAAATATTGCGGTGCTGATAACCCTGTTTTCAATTTCCTATGATTTTAAGGATTTTTATTATAGTGAAATAAAATATCCTGATTACTTTATTGCTTTTGTTCAATATTTTCAAAACATCAAACAAATTAAATTTGTGTTGAATCTTGAAAATTGTTGAAAATAAACTCTCTAATGACTTGTCGCCCGCAGTCTCTTTTCAAAATTCAACTTTGGCCCGCGATGACAGTTAGGCTGAGGATCACTGACTAAATGAATAACATTTTAGGGACTGTTTTCACCATATGCATCAAAAACTTGAGAAATTTGTACTGATTCAATTCTTGTTATTTGCATATTAGGTATTATTCACAGCTCTAAAAACAGAATAACACCATGGTTGCTCTAGATATAATGGGAAATTTTTACCAATTTAGGAAATTGTACTTAATTCGACGTATTCTCTGTTTTCCCCAAAGAATTAACCGTTGACAGTTCGATTAATTACAACTGGTTTCTCGTCCGGTTAAGTTGTTTGACCGTTTCATCTTGCTTCCGGTGCCGCCGATGGAGTGGAACGCATCAACAAAAGAATTTGTAATTAAATTTTTGGGTCAAGTAATTTCCCGTTTAAATTTTTATTGTCACTTGGGGTGAGAAGGACGAGACTGCGAAAGCTTCCCCGCATAACAACGGAAAAGGGCTAGGCAGGACAGGACGCAGTCACTCGCCAGCGCCAGCGGCGGCAGTAAATCATTTCCAGCTGGTGATTTCTTGAATGGTCCTCTTTCTTTTATACTTTTTCACACATTTTTGGAGGTCCACGATGAAGTTTGACACAAGAAACATTGAAATAAATTGAATAGCTTCGGAGTCAGTCGCCCACTTCCCATTAAAACGGCTCCCAGTCGGCGATCCCATGATGACCCATCAACGCAACCAACGGTACCTACTCCTTTAGTTCCAGGGTTTGCACGTTTCGCTCGAATTAACACTCAGACTCTGGCTGCTGGCCTGGCTTTCTTTGGTGTGGGTTGTAGGGCAGTGCGCATTCTAACAAGTGAAAATTCAACAACTTTTCCACACGTATAATAAAGTGAATGGTTTCATGAACCCATTTTCCCTGTGCCGGCGCTTGATGGTCGTCTCTTCGCTCAGTGAATGCTTACAGTGGATGTGCCTTCGTACGCTTCATGCGGTTGTTTTCTTTTATATACCTACTTATTCTACATAAATATTTATAGTTCTTTTGTCTTGGAAGTTTGCCGTCCTACGATCGATGCCGATGAGATCAATACCGTATAGCCAAGGAGCATGTGCGACCGTGTGATGAAAGTGCCATTTCTCTACACGCAAAATCTCCTAATCACTCCTTCGAGTTCAATGTTGAAAAGTAAATTTGCAAGAGCATCGCCCTTCTACAATCCATCCAAAGTAACAAACGAGGCAGACACTTCGCCTGCGATCCGAAAATGTACATGATTTTGATCCATCCAGCATTGCACGCATCACTCTTATTAGTTTCGCCGGAAAACCATGTTTTGACATCATCTGCCAAAGCTCATTTCTTATTTCACTGAATCTTACGCTGCTTTAAAATTAATGAACAGATGGTGAGTCTGCAAGGTTTATTCCCGAAACTTCTCAAGGATCATCTGCAGGTTAAACATTTGATCCGTCGTTAATCGGCCCCCATCGGTGGACTTCTCAAGAGGTCTTAGTCTGTTGAATAGGACACACGAAGGTATCTTAAGCGTGAATTTAAAAGGGTAATCCCTCTGTTATTTACACACTCTAGTCTGTGACCTGTTATGTAGATTGGTCATATGAGTCCATTTAAGCAGCTGGTGGGTAATTCTTCATCCTCCCAACTATTTACAAGAATCTGGTGGATTGATTGATGTAACTGCTCGCTTCTGTGCTTAAGAAGTTCGACCGGGACTCGTCCTCTCTGCAGCCTTGCTGTTTTTCAGCTCTCTATAGGGCCGTCTCAATCTCATCCAGTATTGGTGGTTCCACTGTTTGACGTCATTATGCTAATCCTTGTCCCGGATGCCCCATCACTGCTACCATTCAACCGAATTTTCGAAGTGCTCCTTCCCGGTCATTGACATGACGGATACTGGCACAGTCTTGTGCCCGCCATTGATAGTTCAGGTATCAGTAGGTTGGCTCCAGAGGCACGTTCTCCTTGATAGTTGCATAAAACCTCCGTATATCGTTCCTGTCTATACCTTCCTGAGTTTCAACAATCACACTCTCTTCGAGCTGCCGTTTTTTTTACTGCGCTGCATTCGTTTCTCTTCTCTGGATAAACCTCGATAAACTGTTGACATCTCCAGATCTGTTCCCTCCTCCTCCTCTGTTCCCTGTCTCTCCTATCCACATGGCTAGCTTCTGATGGTACTATGCAGCAACTGCTTCAGCTGACAAGCCTTGGATATTAAAACACATTGTTCTGTCGTATCTTAAACTCGTGACGCTGGGATAGTCGTAGGTACCCAAATTTTCGTGGCTACAAGATAATGATCCGAGTCAATGTTCAGGCCTAGGACCTTACATCTATGCCGTCCAAAAAAGGTCGTCCGTCGATCAGCATGTGGTCTAACTGGAAGCAAGTGTCACCAGTCGGGTGTCACCAGGTGCGTTTTTGGATATTCTTACGTGCGAAGGTCAAGAAACTTGAGCCGAATATCCGCCAGCATCCAGCATACCGGTGGAATGAAACGCTCTACGTCTTAGAACCAGAAGACGACTTCAAAGAGCTAGGACTGAGATGATTAGAGAGGAACGCAAGGTGATTTTCCGCGGGGCCAGGACCGCTTTCAAGAGGGGGATTGCTACAAGGAGCTGTGTAGAGAAGTAAACGCCAATCCCTGGGGACAAGTCTATCGCGTCGTGATGGCAAAGATCAAGGGCCCAACGACACCAGCTGAAATGTGTCCTTACAAGCTTGAAGTAGGGAAGTGGAACCATCTCGGCAGGACTCCTGTTTTGCGCACTTTTCTGCAATAACTCAGCTAATTTTGAAATAATGGACACAAACACGGTGAGATATGTATAGTATATAGCTGTGTACAAAATTTCAAGTCAATTGGTTTGGAATTGACTGAGTTATAGTGAAAAGTGCCCAAAATACCGGCCCCTGCCCAAGTGGCTCGTCACCCTAATTATGGACGGACTCTTTCCGAGGCATAGTATAACCACGTGGCCATCGTACGTCGACGGGTTGGAAGTAGATGCTGGCGAAAACCGGGTGTCTAACGTGGAGCTCCTTACAATAGCCAAAGCCTTTGGACTTACAATAGCCAAAGCCAAAGGACTCAAAGTGAAGCGCTGGTCCGGATGGTATCTTCAACATGGCATTTAAGGCGGCGATCGTGGCCTTTCCGGGCATGTTCAGGACAGCGATGCTGAAATGTCTGGCGGACAGATACTTCCTAGACATTTGGAAGATCCAGAAGCTGGTGTTGCTGCCAAAACCAGGCAAGCTGCCAGGAGACCCAACATCCTATCGACCGACTATCGAGCGGACTGTCTAATAGGCAGTGCGGGTTCCGTATTGGGAAGTCCATAGTGGATGCATTCCAAGCAGATGTTGCAAAAGCGCAAAAAGTCTCAAAGCAAAAGATACAAGGTAATCAATAGTGCGCCGTGGTAGCTATAAAAGTGAAGAACGCATTTAACAGCACCAGCTGGGAAGCCATTGCCACAGCACTGCACAATATGCGGGTCCCTGACTACCTGTGCAAGGTTCTGGAAAGCTACTTCCAAAACTAAGACTTGGTCTACAAGGCAGACCAGGGTCATGTAGCATTAGAGTCACGGCGGGTTTGCCACAGGGCTTCATACTCGGTCCAACGTTGTGGAACATTATGTATTACGGAGTGTTAAGACTCGATCTTCCAGAGGAGTCGAGATCGTCGGATTCGCGGATGGCGTCGTCTTTTCGATAACTGATGAGTCCCTGGAAGAAGTAGAGATGCTGACGGCGGAGACGATCGATTCCATCGAGGCATGGATGAGTGAACTTTTTTTTTTATTTAATAATCTTTATTAATATCTCAATCAATTTTTACATTCTTCAACTAAATCTAGGTGTTCTGTGTATTATAACACACTATCATCCTAATTTGATGAAATAAATTTAAGCTATTATCAATACTAATTAATAACATATTACATTTCATTTGCTATAGCAGTTAAGATTTTTTGTAGGATTTATTTTTCACCTGCGTGTCAGAAATACATTTTTTCAACTTATCCTAACCCTAACCTAACTTAAACTAATTATACAAAGAACTAATCGTAGCAATAGAAGACTGCAACGATTTTTGACGAAAGTTGGCAATGATTTTAGTTGACATCTGTTCCAATGTTTCAATATTAGAAATTTGATGCAACTCATTAGTGCTATACCAGGGAGGCAACTTCAGAATCATTTTCAAAATTTTATTTTGAATCCTCTGAAGTTGCTTCTTTCTGGTATTGCAACAGCTCGACCACAGCGGGACAGCGTACAACACATGGCCGGTCTGAAAATTTGTTTATAAATCAAAAATTTGTTTTTGCGACAAAGTTTTGATTTGCTATTGATAAGTGGGTATAAACACTTAATGTATTTATTGCACTTAGTTTGAATACTTTCTATGTGGTTTTTAAAGGTTAAGTTTTTATCTAGTAAGAGCCCTAGATACTTAGCTTCTTCCGACCAATTTATTGGAGTTCCCCTCATAGTGACAACATGTCTACTTGAGGGTTTCAAATAAAGAGCTCTTGGCTTATGTGGGAATATGATAAGTTGAGTTTTGGAAGCATTTGGAGAAATCTTCCATTTTTGTAAATAAAAAGAAAATATATCTAAACTTTTTTGCAATCTACTACAAATGACACGCAAACTTCGCCCCTTGGCTGAGATACCTGTGTCATCTGCAAATAACGATTTTTGACATCCCTGTGGCAAATCAGGTAAGTCGGAGGCAGAGGCGTAGCCAGAAATTTGCTCTGGGAGGGGTTTCCGATGTTCAATATTGCCTTTTTTGATTTGACACTCACTTCACCCTACCCCCCCCCCCCTGGCTACGCCAGTGGTCGGAGGTAAAAATATTGTATAAGATTGGTCCCAGTATGTTGCCTTGTGGAACACCAGCTCTTACAGGTAATCTATCTGACTTGGAATTTTGATAGTTTACATGAAGTGTTCGATCTGATAAATAGTTTTGAATAATTTTAATACTGTATAGTGGAAAATTAAAATGTTTCAATTTTACGATCAAGCCTCCGTGCCAAACACTATCGAATGCTTTTTCTATGTCAAGAAGTGCTACACCAGTGGAGTAACCTTCAGATTTATTGGAACGAATGAAATTCGTTACCCGTAAAAGTTGATGAGTAGTCGAATGACCATGGCGGAATCCGAACTGCTCATTGGCAAAAATAGAATTTTCATCAATATGAATCATCATTCTATTTAAAATAAGCTTTTCAAAAAGTTTACTGTTAGATGACAGTAAGCTAATTGGATAACTAGAAGCATCGGCAGGATTTTTGTCAGGCTTCAAAATTGGAACAATTTTAGCATTTTTCCATTTTTCAGGAAAATTTGCTAACTGAAAACATTTGTTAAATATATTAACCAAAAATGATAAGCAACTTTCTGGAAGTTTTTTGATGAGCATATAGAAAATTCCGTCATCACCCGGAGCTTTCATATTCTTAAACTTCTTTATAATAGATCTCACTTCGTCCAAATCAGTGCCCAATGAATTGTTCTCATGATTGAGAATGTTTTCGAATTCGCGGGCAACCTGATGTTCTATTGGACTAGTGAGACCTATACTGAAATTATGCGCACTTTCAAACTGTTTGGCAAGTTTTTGTGCTCTTTCAGAATTAGTTAATAATATTTTGTTATCCTCTTTCAGCGCAGGAATAGGCTTCTGAGGTTTTTTTCAAAATTTTTGTCAATTTCCAAAACGGCTTAGAGCTGGGGTTTAATTGAGAAACTTTATTTGCAAAATTTTTGTTTCTCAATTCGGTGAAACGTTTTTTAATTTCCTTCTGAAGATCCTGCCAGATTACTTTCAAAGCAGGATCTCGAGTTCGTTGGAATTGTCTTCTTCTCACGTTTTTAAGACGGATCAGAAGTTTCAGATCGTCGTCAATAATAACTGAGTCGAATTTGACTTCACACTTTGGTATTGATGCGCTTCTAGCTTCGACTATAGTACTAGTCAAAGTTTCGAGGGCATTGTCAATATCAAAATGTGTTTCCAATGAAACATTAACATCTAAATGGCTATCGATGTATGTTTTATATGTATCCCAGTCAGCTCTGTGATAAGGGAGCATCCATTTAGTACGTCACGCTAAAATTCGGATTTTCAGACCCCCCCTCCCCCCTTCGTACGGGGTTTTCCTATACTTAATACATTGCATATCACACTTTCACAAACCCCCCCTCCCCCCTAGGACCGTGACGTACTTAATGGATGGCCCCTAATTGAAAGTAGAGCTGATGGGATTAAAAATCGCTTCATGGGAAATTTGAAATGTTACAGGAAGATGGTCAGAATCAAAGTCAGCATGAGTAATCAATTGGCTACAATGCTGACTTGAGTCAGTTAAGACCAAATCAATTGTTGAGGGATTTCGAGCAGAAGAAAAACAAGTGGGGCTATCGGGATATAGAATAGAAAAATATCCTGAAGAGCACTGATCAAATAAAATCCTGCCGTTTGAATGGATGAGTGAACTGAAGTTGCAGTTTGCTCACCATAAGAAAGAGGTAGTGTTGGTTAGCAATTGTAGAGCAGCTCAGCGGGCCGAAATAAGCGTCGACGGACCCGTTATACCGTCAAAGCGTGCACCTCGGCGTAATGGTGGACGACCGATTGAATTTCAACTGCCACGTCGACTATGGTATGGTTGTGAGAAGGCAGCGAAAGATGTTAATGCTGTACCAAGGTTTATGCCGAACACCGTTAGACCGAATAGTAGCAAGAGACGTCTTCTGACGGGAGTATCCTCTTTGATACTCAGGTATGGAGTTCCGGCTTGGGCTGCAGCACTGAAGCTGAAACGGAATCGAACGAAACTTTCGAGCACGTTTCGGCTCATAGCTTTCGTGTGGCCAGTGCGTACAGGACGATATCGACGGAAGCAGTCTACATTATCGCTGGGAAGATCCCAATTAACCTTACATCCCGAATGTATCTGAGTGGGTGAACAGGAAGCATAGAGAAGTGAACTTAAATCTGACGAACCATCGCCTCTCTGTCCAGAGTGCGGAGTCGAAGGAACACCGGAGCACGTCGTCTTCGAATGTCCCAAATTCGACGAAGTGCGTAGGGATAAGCCTGGTATGACAGCTGATAATGTCGTCCGCGAAGAAGAGAAATGATACGCAGTAACGCGAATACTGTCCGAGCTGCAAAGGAAATGGCGTGAAGATCGGACGATCTCGGACCGCGACCGGAGTAGGCTTGATCCACTGTCGGGGACAAGTCCGAATAGATGACGTATTATTGGTTTCTGATCGTTGGGGCGCCGGTGAAACGGAAGTCAACCTCCAACCAGCATCGCTGGGTCGACCTCGGTACCTGGCTGGTCGTGATTGAATTATTGGGAGAACTTCCGTCGCCTGACCTAGCCTTTTCCGTCGGAGTAGGCTAGGTCCACCACCGGGGACTAGACCGAGAACTTCGTGAAATGCATCTGAGAATGGTCGTTGGAGCGCCTCTGAACCGGATGCCAGTCTCCAACCGGAATCACAGAATCAACTTCAACGCCGATCCGGGGAGATCGGTTCGGAAGACCTTCCATCTCCGGGGAAGTCTTCGTTGGAGTAGGATGGATCCACCGGGGACTATCCGAGCTTCCGGGCAGGTGTGCGCACCGGATGACCCAAACTCAAGATGTACTAACAAGAGCCGAAAGGCTCAGTATGGCGAACGTAGGTCGATGAATGGCAAAAATGTAGGAAATTAATAAATTACTGACAGGAGTTAAATGACTCAGCACAACGCAAGTTGGTCGTTGATTGGCGTATAACTCAGTTACTTTTAAAACAATAGACTTAATTTTAGGTACACGGTGAGATACGTACAGTGTCTAGCCATGTTCGAAAATTTAAGTTCATTGGTTAGGCTAATGGAACAAGTGACAAAATAGGGGAACCAACGTATTTTGGACACAGCGTTACGCCAATATATTTTGGACACTTCCATTTGTTTTAGCCGTAAGTGTCCAAAAAATATTAATGCGTTGCTGTGTCCAGAATATGTTGATTCCCCTATGTCCTCCTGCTCAAATTTACCAAGACCCTACCATATAAATCCGGCAAGAACCTGAATTATAAGAATTTGATCACAGCGGAATAATAGCTAAATCATCAGATCGTTTGGACCAGAACTATATGCAAAGTTGTTATCCAACATATAGTGGAGGGTATATGAGAAATTGTCTTTCACCAACCAAACACGCCCTCAATGGTTTTCACATTAAGCAGATTTCATACCTCCCGGCGCAAATCTGGTGCCAACTTTTTCAGCGACATTGTTTTTTCGTTGTCCTTTTTCGTTTGTGTCAGCCTCGTGGACCCCCCGCCGCCGCGTGGCTCCATTTCCTTTTATTAGGTATATATTATTTTAGAGATAAACTGATTTAATTTTACGCTTCATATGTTTACAATCCTTGAAAGTAATAATCAATAACAAATAATCTGATTTCGATGAATGAACAGCCAAGTCAATTTATTTTTTTCTCCATGCTTTTGCTCTGGTGTCCTGGTCCGGGTGGGGGTGGTTCAGTTTTCGTACGCTATGCTATACAACACCGTTCAGGATCAGACACCGGGAATGTGTCTGTAGCACGTTGCTTTGCTACACTTAAGCGAAGGCGCACTTTTACACGCCAATTGTGTGTGCGAAATTGTAGTGGTGGTTACACAAATAGGATTTTTTTGGTTTCCCCTCTGTATTCTCGACGTCGTCAGTTTGTATACGGGTATTCGAGGGGGGCGGGTGTGGGTGGCTGGCTGGGTATTCCCGAACGAAGCAGGTAAATGCGTTGAGGTAGGTTCGACGCGTAATGGAGGTATTTTTGTTGCCCTGCTTTGTTAGGCGTCTGAAGGAAACTCCGAATAATGGATCACTGGTGAAGAAAGTGAAAGAAATTGCCGGCCGCCGGTATAAAGTAAGTATAACGGTCGGCGTGTGCTTCTTGTATACATAGGCTTTTTATGCTGAGAGTGTGTTCAAGCGAAAAAGAGATGGCGAATCCGATCGCTGATGGGAAGTGATGGAATTCATTTACAACTTTTAGGTGGGAAAAGTTTAAATTAGATTTGAAGTTTTCACCGAATGGACGTAAATTTGTGCGGTGGCTTCTTGGAGAGGTTTAGCAGTTGATTTCACTGTAGGAAATATATCGATTTAAGGAAGATGAATTGGGGCCGTAGTCAGAGCATGTGATTCGTTTTGATTGCATTTTCCATTGTGTTGCTTATTGTTTTATTATAATATGAGCGAATAATAACACCTACTACTAGCCTTTTCGTAGCAGAGTGCCTTCGGTTGGAAGGGACATCTTGGGTGTTTTAGCAAGACTAAATATTTTGGGTACGATCAGACAACTAGGAGCTTAATCGGCACGGTCATGGATGGTTAACACGTACTTCAGACCCTATTGAGGTCATTAGCCGTTTCCCAGCAACTCCCATGCCCACCTCTTCGTGACACCGGCCGGGCTACGAGCAACCTTAGGGAAGATCGGGTAACTAACCCCGGTGTTCTCCAGGTCAGGAACGGTTCCCAACGGCGTCTGTTTCCCATGTTAAGTCATCATCAGAGTTCTTAGCGCTCAGGTAAGAGAACCGACGATAGGAAAGCTCAGCGCCCGCACAGGCGAACGAAAACTGTTAATGACGTATGTATTGATTTTGACGCCTGAAAGAATTGATCATTTGGACTTTCGGAGCACATTCTTCCAACACAACTTTCCTTAGGACATCACCACAGCAAGCAGAGTCCAATTTGACCATGTTGTGATTACCTCGGTACGATATAGAGCGGCTAAATACAGTAAATGAAGCCATCACCGATGCAGCCGAGAGTACCGCCGGATACATGGAACGTAGTCGTAAGAACGATTATTTTGACGGGGAGAATGCAGTGCGGGCGGTCTTATTGCAGCAGCATCGGGCCCGGCAGACCGGTGGCATTCAGACTGAAGCGGAAATAGCACACCCTCATCTTTTAGCAGATGCCGCCTGGAAGAAGCGAGGAAGTGGAACTGCTGTTCTGTTTTCCAGAAACGCGGAAGATCTACCAGAAGTTCAACGCATCTGCCAACGACTTTGTGTCGCGATCCGAAATGTGCCGGGATAAAGCCTCTTGACGGACCAACGTAAGGTGATTAAAAAGTGGCAGCATCACGTCACCAAACACTTGAACGGTGCAGAGAGGGCAGACACGGGTGTCCAGCGGATAGCGGGAGAAATTACTATTTCAGAACGGCAGATGATGGGAACCAACTAAGGCATCTAGCAAAATGGTAATGCTACTGAACTTTTTAAGATAGGCCATTTGTCTGCACCGGCTGATTGTCCGGATCTGAGATTAGCTACTGGATGAGTGCAAGGAAGGGGTAATGTGCCCTTCTGCAAGACAAGGTAACTGCTATTGATAAGAACTCGCAGAAGTGGGTTAGGCAGCCGTTAGCTGAGGAGCTGTCTGGCAGTGCCCGCAAGGCTAGGCGAATACTAACCCCGAGGTTCGGTACTAATGCCGGCAAGTCGGACCCCAATCAGGCGTCCCGGAAAGCTGGGAAAAGGCTGGCCTGTCCCGGATGAAAAGGAACAGGGGGGTGCAAGCCCATGTTAGGTCCTCAACAACCACAGAGTTGGGCGAACCAAGGAGAGGAACTCTTTTGGACGAAAGTTGAGCGGAAGAGGAGGAAGTTTTCTTCCTCCGCTAGTTGAGAAGATCAAGGACGCTAAACTAAGAAGGTGTAAGAGAGTAGGCGCCAAGCGCGTGAAAGGCGACGCGCTCGTCACCAAGACCGAACAGTTTGCACAGTATTAAACGTACTCGTACGGATGAAATGATCCTAGAGCTCAAGTGCGACAAGGAACGCAAGGGCGCCATCTACGAAAGTCTGGTGGAAGAGGTCCGTTGCGAAGAGAGGCTGCTGACAGGAGCAAGATGTGCAGGCAATGCGGCGCCGAAGACCATAAGGCACAAGGCTGCACAAGTCCACGCATATGCCTGATTTGTTCCGGGAAATTCGTGAACAACAGGCACTCAACGGGTGGTCCAAGGTGCCCGGCCTTCAAGAAAGTCGTAGTGAACAAATCACAGTGGAAGTAACGCAACCTGAATGACTGTGACGCAGCTCAGCAACCCAACTGCTTTGATAGGCGGTTTCTGAGTGGGGGGATGAATATCGCCATCATAGCGGACCCATACAGAGTACCCGGCGGCAAAGACAACCTAACAAGTAGTGTGAACTGGAGAGTAGACGATAGTTAAACCCAACGATTACCTGGCAGTTCGCTACATTATCGACTACAACAACAGCAGGTAGCGGGTAGAGGAACAGGCGGCAAACTTTGGTTTAAATGGCGACGAGCTGGTAGTGGTGCGCTCGTGTGCGTGCAATGCGACCAAGCCTAGGCGAGTTCACCCTAGAAATGGGAGACCACCGGCTAACTGGTGAACTCAAGCGATTGCGGACCTGCGCCGCGCCTGTCTACGGGCTATGAGTCGGATGCAGTTCTCCACAGAATGTTAAGGCATACTGGGGGTGTAAATGGTCTCTCGAGCAACTATTTGGACTTCCGGAAGGAGAAATCGACCGTTGGCGCTATCCTGTTGATTACAAAGACAGTCGAGATGCCGCTTCAGCATAAGAAGAGGGGGATTCGCTACTGTGCAGTAGTGACTCTGGATGAAAAGAACGCGTTCAATAGCGGCAGTTGGGCAGCTATACCCAATGCGCTCCTGTGTCTGGAGATACCCGGGTACCTGTACAAGATTATCGGAAGTTACTTCCTGCATCGAGTACTAGTTTACGACACAGAAGTGGACGTTTTTTCCAAGGTTGCGACCATTCATTTGCAAAGATTTACATTCATTTGCTATTATATCAGTTCAGAAGCATGCTATCAAAAACAATGTATGGATGAATCTAACCTTGTAATTTTATCTGAAAGTTTGCCGAATAACATTGGGGTCGCAAACGTATACCAAAGTCGTGAGCGAGCTGTGAAGGCAACTCTCCACGCGGTGAATGTAAATTACATTCACGCTGATATCACCAAGGATGTCTCTGTGTTGATATGAATGCTTGATTTAATAGAAACAGATTTTTCCGCCTCAATTGGCAATGGAATAAGCTCTAATTTGATAACTGTGGTAATGCTCCTGAATATTATGCCAAGTCGACAAACAGGATTTATCCTAGTTGGTGGTGTGCACTACCTAAAACATGCCTATTTTTGAAACAAACAATCGCGGTTCGCCACCACCCTCCTCACACAGGAAGTGAAACCATCAGGATAATGACTTTTAGGTATTGCATGGATTTGCCTGCTAGCCAAGCGCTCGTGTCACGATTCCCAACCTGATGGTGTTGAAGAGAATGACTCTCTACCGTATACATTTGCCATCAAACGGTGTCGTCGGTTGCTGGTCGGCGCCACGAGGTTTGGGTGAAATTTTATTTTCGTTTTTCGTTCTTCCAACTTCCCCCACCCCCATCCTTCCTCAGTCTATTACAGAATTTTAATTAAATTCATTAAAAATATTTTCAATTCAACCCAATATTTTTCTGTATGGTTTAATTTTTTCGTAATTAAAATAATTCTGCGGGTGGTTGGTTGCGGTAAAATTACGTCAACGGGCGAAGAACAATACAAATTGGGTGGTTCTGTGCTTCACGGTTGGGGTGCTCATTTTCATCGGTTTGACCGCTAATGAATATTGTGAGACATTTTTTGCGTTAAGTGTCATCATGAAGCGGTACGGTTGAGATTAATTTCATTTGAAAATTATGGTGGAGCTGTTTCAAGAGAATTGGATTAGTAAGTGATCAATGAAATGTTTATTTTTAAAACTGGCCTTTGACAAATTGATTTACAGTCTGAGATATTAGGAAGTGGGGTAGATACAAATCTTAACTAATGAACTTAATTCATTTACGCACACTCAATCCTGAATTGTCTATTCGGTACTTTTTTGACGAAATTACTATACTATACTTATATGAGCTAGAAATTTTCCACATGGGAGTTCAGTGTAATGTTTATTAAGTCCAGTATTCTTAGCAAGCTGACGAAGCTGTATCTAATGGTGAAACAACAATACATTTTCCAATTCTCCAGGATTGAAAGCAATTAAATCATGTGAATGTCTTGAAGTACAGTCGATACTCTCATAAGGACACAGGTCGGGGGGACGCAACAGAGATCCGCTAAATAGGTGACTAAGGGTCGATTTCTTCACCCTGGCTTAAGCGATAAACCAGGTTTAACTGTATGGGTAAGCTTGGTTTACCGGTTAAACCTAGGTGAAGAAATCGACCCCAAGAGCTTATGGGATTTCGGCTTTTTGGGGGTGTGGCCTTTTGTTTCTGGTGCGTTGAGAGATAGCGCAATACTTTCTTCGGCAATGTTTTAGAGCTTGAAAAGATCTACCATTTAGAGTTTTGGTTCATATGATTAGTTGGTAAGTTGACCGCTAGAGGCGCCATCAACAGTTTAATGCTAAATTGCACTACAAGAACCATATAAGGTTGTCAAGCGAACGTTAAGATATGTGACAGCTCAAGTCCCTGATAATTTGGAAGGATAGTGACTTCGGAAAAGTTGTTGGGTAACCTTATAACTTAAACATGATGAGTTGCGAAGTTCGAAATTCCTCCACTGGACGGCGCTAGTGAGTATTTAAATTTTTAAAACCTCACTGCCCAAATACGCATAGTCGATGTAAGCGCCACTGTAGTTTTCAACACACATTTGCAATTTTGACAATGAATAAAGATTAAATTCAAGATTTTTTTCTCGTTGATATCTAAGTGATGGTTGAATCTTGCACTCTACTTAATAAAACTGGTCAGAAATATGCACATGCGTTATATATTAGCTTTTGTATGCTGACATTGGCAATGGTGGTTAGGTCGACTATGCGAACATGGGCGCTAGTGAACTTGAAAATTTTAGAATTCTTATAGCTCACAATCATGCTACCTTAGAAAGTTGGTGTCTTCGGGATAATAAGTGATCAGTATGACAGATACTTATTGGGTTTCTTGTTGATGTTTAGACTACTGTGATAATTTGAGAATCCACTGAATCATCATTTCCCAGCGACATTTCACACTAATCAAACTGATTTTGTTTACCTGTTGTGCATCCGACACCCCTGTGATGAACTCAACGAAACTTGTGTATGCCAGCCGCTGCGAAGTCGTGTGCGAAATTCGACTGTGATGATAATGAATTTCGGCCGAGTCTAAATGGGTGCAAATGTCGCAATACATGAAATAGAACACTTGTTTCGCAATTTTAGAATTCTCACACCTTAAAATCCTGATAACCTTGAAAACTGGTGTCTTCGGCAAAGTTGATCAGTATAACATATACTTACATAAAATGGGATACTTGTTTCGAAGTTCTGCCACTAGGCGGTACTACTGAACTTGCAAATTTTAGAATTCTCAGAATCATGATAACTTAGAAAGTTGGTATCTTCGGGATAAGTGATCAGTATGACAGATACTTACATTAAAATAGGACACTTGTTTCGCGATTCTGGCACTAGTGAACTTGCAAATTTTGGAATTCTCACAGTTCAGCATCCTGATAACTTAGAAAGTTGGTGTCTTCGACAAAGTTCATCAGTGTGACATAGGCTTGTTCACTAGCGCCACCTACTGGCAGAATTTCGAAATAAGTGTCCCGTTTTATGTAAGTCTATGTCATACTGATCAACTTTGCCGAAACACAAACTTTCTAAGTTATCAGGATTTTGAGATATGAGATTTTAAAAATTTACATAGTCACTAGCGCAGCCCAGTAGTGGAGGAAAAACTCGCGAGCTTTTTTCTCCATCACCTCCGCCATGTGTTTCTCTCCGCATCCACTGATTGCTTAGATACTTTCACCTTCCTTCAATACACCTTGCAAACGAATGTTGCATCCGCTGGCCACAAGTTGAAATGTGAAATTTTCAAAAAAAAAATCATCATTAAGAATGCTACCCAGTCCCAGATTATCTTCTGTTCTGTGAAGGAAATTTCCTTGACTTCTTTAGGCATGGGCTGCGAAATGGTGAGACGACAAGGAGCGTCCAACATAGCTCTGGTCCTAACAAGTTCCAATCTCATGCTTCCACGGGTCAATCGATGACAAAGACCGCCAGCAAAGAGTTATAAATGTATGCTTGTAGTGCAGTCTGAGCCCTGTTGTCCTTCTGACTTCATCTGCCAAGGATACTGGCATCCAGCGGCTGAATATGAAATGCTGCTGCACCGGATTTCTTAAACCCCATGTCGGTGGTTTGGAGATCTTAGACCAGCAATCTATACAAATCTTCTAAGAAACCAGCAGAGGCATGATGATTCCTTGGGCATAAAGTATCTTCGTGCCGGCCATACTCTCAAAACAAATGCAAAATGATCATTGGCACTAGAAGCTTTCAAGGAAGTGCTCATAAAACAAGATGCGCAGCAGGCTTTGTCCCAGTTGGGACGTTACACCAAAAAGATGCACCAACTGGGACAGCGTCAGTTTCTCTGCACTCTGAACTTTGAAATATGCTAATAGAAGTCAAGACAAATTTTACAACGAAAAGTTTTGGAATCGAACCCGAACAACCTCAGCATGATAATGTTGAATTTCGGGACGTTTACCTCTTCGGCTATACGGCATAAGTCGACACTTTCTCGCTCAATTATATAAAATAAACCCACGTAGTAGTTGATTTAAATGCCATACTACCCAATCAACGCCTCGGCACTATATTCATCGATGGTCAGCCACCTATTACCTGTTGATCAGACGCTGTTGTGAGCCACCCCTCCTGGAGAACAGACGCTCAGGTTTGCAGAAGCACACAACCGACCTACCCCCCTCCAAGTAACACACTTGTCACAGAAGAGTCACGGCGGCGCAGGTTTTTGTTGCGCAGAAGTCTGCGCAACAAAAACCTGCGCCGCCGTGACTTTTCTGTGACAAGTGTGTTACTTGGGCCCTTCCCTGTCCACCTACGACCAGAGCTCTCACCGGTGTTTGTTACCCGATTTTCCCTAAAGTTGCTCGCATTCCGGCCGGTGCCATGCGGAAGTAGGGATAGGAGTTGCTGAGTAGAGATTAGTGATCTCAATTGAATCTGTATTGCGCGAATTACCCAACCTCTACCCAGAGCCGTAGCGTGTTCTCATGGCGCCCTTGGCAAGCAGCCAGATTGGCGCCCTACGACAATTCAATCTCGTTAATTTGCAAAAGTTTGTAGTTATTAATGATTTTTTTTCAAAGTTTCTTTAAAAGTTGGATATTGGTGTTCTGAAGAAACAAATTGTTGGGGATTGACTCACCTTCCCACGAATGGTTGTGATTCTCAATTGGCCCCAATTATCACTATTAAGTCGACCAAGATTATATACTCTGAGTAGCAATACCGTAGTGCAGGGAACTCATTAGGTTTTATTATAAGTAAATTTAGTTTATACCGAACCGCCATGGGCGGCGGCTACAGGCCGTTTAAACATTGTAATTTATGTAAATAAAGTATTGTTCCATATGTTTTATTTATACCAAAACCGCGAGTTAAAGTGTTTCTAACACCGGAAGAAGGCGGAAGTGGCTTCCACCACCAAGGAGGGCTCAGGGCTCCGGAAATGGAACTATATGGAACTCCCCTGTACACCCCCTCAAACACCCTACTTCTGTTGGTGGTTGGCTAATCCACCGGCTCTACGGTTATCGAAGGAGGTCCAAGGCCAACTACCCAACACAAATTTTCCCCGATTTTTTTATTTTCTTTGCGTGTTTTTTGTTCGTGTATTTCTTTAGGGATTTCAATGGGGGTCACTCAAAAATTCTCTGAATTTCTTTTCTCTTACACTTAGTACGAGAACAGTTTGCATTCCAATAATCTCATTAGGATCAGCACAATAATTAGATATGACATTTCAGATCCCTAACATTAATGATGCATAAATTTCTTCAAATGAGTTGTTGGTTCAATTGAATTTTGTTTACAAAAATGCTCAATTGAGTTTCAATACTGCAGAATCCTCCATCCAGAATCCTAAAACGACCTTTTTAAATCTGAAAAAAAAAATCTCTGGAGGAGTTCCTGCAGAAATATTCGGTGGAATACCTGATGAAAATCCGGGAGACATTTCAGAAAGAATTTTCAATGAAGTTCATGCAGTAATTCTTGCGGGAATTCCTGGAGGGGTTTGTGAAGATATGTCAGAAAAGCGCCTGTAAGAATTTGGGGAGACCCACTGGAAGAATTACTGAAAGAATGCTTGGGAGTTTTTTTTAAGGAACCCCTGAACAAATTCGTAACAAAGCTCTGGAAAATATCCTACAAAAAAAAAACAAGACGGTTTTACGAAGAAATTCCTGGAGGAATTTCTGAAGGAATCCATGGAAGGCTTTCTAAAAAAACCTTTGGAGAAATTTTTGAAAAAAATCTATTCTTGAAGAAATTCTGGCGATTTTCTGGAAAAAAAAATATGGGATATTATTGATTTTCTTGAGGGATTCCCTCAGAAATTTCTGTAGCAATCTTTAGTAAACATCGAAAAAATTTAAAAGAAATCAATGCCATAATTTTTAAAAGATGTGAGAGATTTCTTATTTCTTAAGTAGGTATTCTATTCTGGAGAAAACTTTGGTTAAACTTTCTAAAGAAATCTGTAGATTTTCTAAAAAAAAAAAATCAGTGGCTGAATTTTTGAAGAAATTCTCAGAAGAATATTTTAAGCAATCCCTGGAGGTATTTCTAAAGGAATCTTTTGAGTATTTAAAGGATTTTGAGCAATCTTTGAAGGTTTTTTGCAGAAATCTCTATAAGAATTTCTGAAGAACACTCCGGAAAATTTCTGAAGAAATTCATTGATGATTTACCAGGAGGAAATAAATAAAAATATGAAATAGAAGTATGAAGAAGGTTGAAGGAATCTGTAGAGGATTTTCTGATGGTATCTCTGAAAAATAATTTCAAATTTATCCCTGAAAGATTTTTTGAAAGAATATCTGTAAAAAATTGTTAAGGAAACTATGGAAGTTTATCTAATAAAATCCTTAGAGTAATATCGGGAGGAATCCTTTGACTAATTTCTGAATAAATTCCTAGATAACTCCTGAATGTCGCCCTGGAGGAATTGCTATAGGGTCCCTTCGATAAATTTCAAAAGGAATCTCCAGAAGAATTTTATTTGATTTTTAAAGATATTTTTCAGGAGTTTCTGTGGAAATTTCTGGAGGAATTGTTTGAGATTTTTTAAAGAAAGTCCTTGAGGAATTTCTGAAAAAAAAATTGAAAGATTTTCTGAAGGAAAACACTGAAGGAATTCTCAAAGTAATCAAGATAAATCAGAATTTTCATGGATACAGAGCGTAAAATGCACATGATCAGTTTTAGATACTGTAGTAAATAGTTAAATCTTGATAACATTCAAGAAAACAATAGCACCATTCTGTTTCCTTCTAGCCTTAGGCCATTTCGGCGCCCCTATGAGGCTGGCGCCCTTGGCGGCGGCCAACCGCACGCTACGGCTCTGCCTCTACCGTGCCAAAAAGATCCGTGTGAAAAAAATCCAAAGTGGAAATCAGGAACCCTCGTTCTTGAAATACTCAGCTGAGAAGCAGTAGAACAAGAAAAACACAATGTTTGATACTTATAATGTAAATGTATGAAAACGAAGAGGTCTGAATGACGAAAAAGGGAAACTCAAAAAATTGCTAACCTATGTTCAAATTTATCAAACATGTTTATATCTGAGAGATTCCAATTTATGAACATTTTATGAGATTTAATGTATTTTCAAGAGCACTGTCAAAATCGAAAAACGACTTTTGATCCAAAAATTCTGCAATTCATCGTTGAGTAATGACGACGACACAACTATCCAAAGTCGATCAGTTTGAAAGGCAAAACGTATATAAAAGATTTTTATTGCCCGGTACTCCATATGTTTAATTAGAAACCCGACGCTTGATGCTAACAAAGTACTTTGTTGAACGTGTTCCTATGAAGTTGACATATCATGGGAGACAATGTCCACTACAATCTACCCGTTTATTCCGCACTACGGCATCTCGTCCGGAAGAATGCATGCATATCATCCATTATTTAGCTTCCATCAATACGTGTAACCATGCAAAGGAATCGAATGTGATGCTGCACATATTCAAGATAAATCAAAACAGACGATAGCAGCGTGCAAAATCTAGCCCCATTGCACTACTGGTGCAACAATATTAGCGCCGGTTTTATTTATCGCTTTCCCAACAAAGTCCTAGTCATAGTCGTCCTTTTTTGGGCAGAGCGCAAACATATTACGGAATCCTAAGGGTAATCGTATATCTTCCGGTGGAAGCAACGACGATACAAGCGTGCTGTAGTCATAAGAGCACTAGCAGTAGCAGCAGCAGCATTCAGTGTAGTGACATATCCTTTCTCGCATGTCGCCGGTTACAAATCGTCCTTTTTTGGGGCCGTTGCGCTATTATCCAGCCACTTGCTCTCCGACTGCATATAAGCGTTTGCATCCGGCCCCGGCGCTCTATAAAATTGTGTGTGCGATGATGGAAAGACTTATGCATGCCGCATAGTTTCGCTATGGTGGTGATGCCCCTGCGGAGAGCGTAAAAGAACCACCATGTGCGATGAAATCTCGGGCCAAAATGATGGCCAAGTCTCGTCGACGCTTCCTGTCCTGCCTCGCCGCTCCCTTCCATATTCCACGCTGCTGTCATATTGAATCCAGTAAATTTATTAAAATAACAACGCGACACTTTGTTTCGATATCCATCGTCGACTTGGTGGCTTCCATCGTCGCCGTCGTAGTTGTCGTTTTCGTTGTCATCATCATCAACATCAAGCAAACGAGTACGACGAGCACGACCAAGGATACGTACGGCGGATAGTGTATGGCATTCAGTTCAGACTTGTAGTCGAGTTTAACGGAAGAACGCACCGTGCCACGGTTTACGGCTGGCTGTAGGGATTAGCTGCGGTGGCAACAGCCACACTTCACAGCGTGGTATGCAGTATGATGCTGGAGTTATTATCATTATTACTATAAACAATATCGTTCAGCCAAAAAACTAATTTGGCAGATTGGGCTTTTTTCTTCAGGGCTTTTATGATGTTATACTGGGATACTCATCGATGAATATAGTGCCGAGGCGTTGATTGGGTAGTATGGCATTAAAATCAACTACTACGTGGGTTTATTTTATATAATTGAGCGAGAAAGTGTCGACTTATGCCGTATAGCCGAAGAGGAAAATGTACCGAAATTCAACATTATCATGCTGAGGTTGTTCGGGTTCGATTCCAAAACTTTTCGTTGTAGAATTTGTCTTGACTTCTATTAGCATATTTCAAAGTTCAGAGTGCAGGGAAGGACTATACGCTCAACTGTACGCTATGGTCCTCCGGAAAGTAGGGGGAAGGTGTCAGTTGCGGCAACACACGTGAGCTGGGAACTGCTTTCATCGTGATGGGCGACATGCAGAGGCGCGTGATCGGTTGGTGGCCGATCGATGATAGAATGTGCAGGTTGAGGATCAAGGACCGATTCTTCAACTTCAGCATAATAAACATGTACATCCCACACTCCGGAAGCACTGATGATGACTAAGATGCATTTTACGTGCAGCTCAAACGCGAGTACGACCGCTGCTGCCCAAGCCACGACGTCGAGATCCTCATAGGTGTCCTAAACGCTCAAGTACGCCAGGAGAATGAATTCAGACCGACGATTGGAAAGTTTAGCACCCACCAGCAGACGAACGAAATCGGCCTACGACTAATAGATATCGCCGCCTTCAAAAACATGGCCATACATAGGCAACAATGCTTCCCTTATCGTTACACCTGGAGATCACCACAGCAGACGGAATCCCAATCGACCCCGTTCTGATTGACGGACGGCACTTCTCCTACGACGTCAGGACCTATCGTGGCGCTAACATTGACTCCGACCAATGATTAAACTACGCCCAAAACTTTCCGTCATTAATAATGTACGGTACCGGCGACCGCCACGGTACAACTTTGAGCAACTGAAGCAGTTTATGAACGAGCAAACGCAAGTGTCTTACAGAGCTGGAAAAATTAATTGGAAACGCGTGTATTGGAAACGCGTAAAACTAATATCAAACTCTTAGGACTCTTACTGAAATGGATTTTTCCGAGATTTCAATCTTATTTTTCCGGGGCTCGTGACGCAGATGGTACATGTTCACTTCATAAGTGGATGGTCAGTCATGTGTTTGATTCCCAGCCCCAACACTTACAATTTTCACCTTGTTCTCCCCCTTGCTGATGGTGGGTCACCAATTTCTATCACAGTTTAAGGAGGGTACGAGCTGGAAAAAATTAAGAACCCTTGACCTAAAACATTTCTGAAGGACTGAAAATAAACAAAGAGCTAGTAAAAAATAATGCAATGCACAATTTGAATCACGTGCAGTTAAAACATAGTCTTTTGTTCAGATGTAGTTTTGGAAAAAAATATGCTGGATAAAACTGTTTTTGTTTTCGAGAAAACATGGGTACGAGTCTCGTCAGGGATCAAGTCTCCTTAGTCTCCCTATCGAATTATCGGCAATGATTACTGAACGTTCGAAAAAAAAAACTGAACTGTGGTAAAATCATACTAAATTTCTGTAATCCTTCTCCGACAACCGGACAACGGGCTCTGTGCATGTTTTGTTCATTGCATTTAGTTTATTTTATTATTCTTAAAATTGATGAAGAAGAATTGAATGATGACACAGAATGGACAAATCACTTGTTCATGCCTTACGGATATTTTGGCTGATACACCATATTTGCGAATGACAAAAAAACTTTTAGTAGATGATAATTGAAGTCATCGACATTTTCAAAATAACTGGTTTTTAGATTCCCCTGCTAAGTTTAATATAAGACAACCGGAAGTTCATAAACAATTACTAGTAAAATTACTTCTTACTATTATCTGAAAATTTTGTAGACCGTAGTTTCTAGTGACGTTGACTTAAGTTTTTATTTATATAATCGAAAACGTCACAATTTTAAGAAAAGTTTACATACGATATACAGGGGACAGACAAAATTATCGGGACAGATAAAATGTTCATTTTTCAAAAAATGTTCAAGTTGCTGTAACTTTTTGAAAAATGTATCAAATATTTTTAAATATTCACTGTAAGTTGATCAACTAGCTGTGTATCAGTGTCAAAATTTGAAAAAGATCGGGGAAGTTATAAAGAGTTCAGAAAAAGGTATAATCATCCGATAGCCAACTTTGAGCTGTTATATCTCCGGATTCAATGAACTGAATGCAATGAAATGTTGACCATTTATGACTTAAGTAATGAACTATGAAAAACTTTTGACTTAAGGTGAAACTGGAAGCATTTTCTCATTTTTTTGGTTTTTGATTTTTTATAAAATAACGAAGCAATATTTTCAAAAGCGGTTTTCGTGCACATGTAGAGTATGGATCAAGGTATCTTCTGAATTTTTTGAGGTGGAAAATGTTTCCCATTTTTGCAGAAATCATTTTTTTGTAAAATTTTGTTCAAAAATGATTTCTGCAAAAACGGAAAACATTTTCCACCTCAAAAAAATTCAGAAGATACCTTGATCCATACTCTGCATGTGCACGAAAACCGATTTTGAAAATATTGCTTCGTTGTTTTATAAAAAAAAATCAAAAACCAAAAAATGGGGAAATGGATTCAGTTTCGCCTTAACTTAAATTTTTTAATACGGAAGATTATATAAATATTTTTTCATGGCGGAGATATGCGCATCAAATGCTATGGTTCAAAAAGGTGACCCTCAGATGAACTTCTGAGAGGTAGTTCGGTGGACTTAATGAAGAATTCGTGAAAGAATTGGGTTGTTTAGTACAAATGTCCCAAATAGAGGATAACGTGTCTCTGGAGCCGCCCTTTGGACACCTGCCCTCTAATTCCTTTGTTTTTATGGTTAAATAAGCAAAGCAGTTTTAATTTCCGTGACAGTTCCCCACGAACAAAAAAAAAAACCATAAAAACTTTAAATGCATTTTAAAAATACATAGTTTCAGGGCACCAAAAATGATGAAATTTTGGATTTCGGCTAATTTTTGGACTAAGATTCCGATTTTGAAATAATCTGGATACCTCTAAAGAACCCAACTGCTGAATAAATCCTATTGATAAAGAAATCACAGACAAACAGACGTCTCACTCTACTGACTTCCCATCGTTTCCTTTTTGAACTGATTATTCAAATAGGCTGTAGTTCGTAAATCGCTCGCTCATGGCACTAGCATCGTTTTCGCTCCTGTTTGACGTTTGCTCACTACCGCCATCTTCTCAGTGAGTTTGCGAACCACGCGTAATTGGCATTGGGTGATTATGTTGCCGTGACGATAATTGATATCGCATTTTGTTCCAAGCGTTACGTCTGTTTGACTGTGGTGAAATCATGTAGAAATTTTGCAGGAGTCCATGAAACAATTCCTCAATAAATTTCTGATAGAATCGATCACACAAATAACTAAAACAGCCGCTAAAGAATGAACAGATAGCGCCACCGTAGACTTGTGGGTTTGACATAACTCCACTGCTGTCTCAATGTCAATGTTAATATACGGTGGCGCCTTTGTTTATATGCGCTGAACCCCAGAAAAGTAGATTTCATTGATCCATTTCTAGATAAATTCTTGGATGAATATCAGGAGGAAATCCTGGAGAAATTTAGTTACCCTATTATATAATAAAGAAGTATAATCTACTCACCTTGTCAGGCTCATACTGATTTTTCTCCGTGAAAGAAAATGAAGACTTCACACTGAACGTATTGATCAAACGTGTATATTGTTTAGCTGATATGCATGGCATATTGGTAGTATGTAGAGTGTAGATTTTCATGCAGAGAAAGTCCCTCACTTTGCCATGAACAGTGAAGCATCAACCCACTAAATTAAATTTTGAACCATCCTATCATCACATAGGAATCTCATTTTTTTTTGTTCGCACACCCAATACATTCTTAGTTTGGTCCGATACGATGCGGGGAGCATAAATTGAAGCCATTAAATTATGACGGGACCCGATACACGTTTTACGTGTGCGGTGAAAAGTTTAGACTCAGGCGCTTGCGATATGTTGTGCATGGTTCTAAGCCCGTTTCAGTTCTTTTTTGGCTCGATTCTAAGCGAACCGATCTCAATCATAGATAAAGCTGCAGCTACACATTTTAAATAGTTTTTTTTCGCACTGTTTTTCGCTTTTTCATACAATACCGTTTAGGCGGGGGACGTACATTGAGCATGAATTGCTCGCGAACTTTTTGACTGGCTTTGATTGGATTAGAACCAATTTAGAATTTGAGGTCGGACTCACATTTTCAGATGAAGCGAGGATTAATCTCCATATTCATATTTCGTACACTTTTTTTTTGTATTGGTTATTGATTTGCTCTGTCGCAACCCAAATTGAATTCAGCAAAAATCTTCTCCACTCTACTTCGCATTATATACGATTCAATTTATAAGGATTTAAAAACCCTCATAAACAAACTTGTAACACATGTGGCCATAATTTTTCTCCGATACACCTCCAAAGTTTCAGGCAACTGTCGCTATTTGTATTCGAGACGCATCATTTAATGTCACATGCGTGAGATTGAAGTTAACAGGATTTTTACGGTGCATTGAATGTGCGACAAACGCGCGCCACTTCCCTTTGAGCGGACCGGAAGGGGAAAATTCCAACGCTCGATGGATCAGATCCTTCACGTCGTCGAGCTTCGGCATAAAAAAGAAGTCTCTCTGCTGCTGCTGCTGCTGATCCACCAAATCTTCTTCGTGTCTAATTCGTGAGGACTGCGTTGGATGGAGGACAAAATTCACCCTATTTCTACACTGCAGGGGACGTAAAACGATGATACACGCGAGCGAGCTTCACGACGTCGACTCACGCAGGATATAGCAAGAGGTGCGACTTTTTTCAATAAAAGGGTCTTGATTGGAATTTCGTGCTTTGTAAAAAAGTGTTAATATGCGTGTATAAAAATGTGCTGCGTATCAATATTCAGCATAACCAATATATTTTACGACACCTAATGTGTGATTCGCTATTTATTGGGATCTTCCTCGAATCGAAAAAAAAGTTTGAATATTTGATGTTTCTGAAAATTGTTTGTTACTGGGAGTCGGACGTTTAGTAAACAAGATAAACATAAACAGAATTCATAAAGCTCTGCAACGATGAAAGGGAAAATAAAACTGGTAGTTGCGCATCAGTTTGCTGCCACTTCACAAAAGCTTGCATTTGCTTCAATATTTTGTGTGAAACAGGACGAAGAGAAAAGGAAAAGTCAAATTCCTAGGGAGCTGGTTTTACCTGTAAATTACTAACTTGCCTCCGTATATGCGCTAAACTAGATGGATTGCACGCCATGCTGGCGAACACTAAACGTTCTTCGTAGTCGTATTCACATAAAATTTTATTATCACATAAATAGAAACGGTCACCGACGCAAAACCTGAAACGAGAAATTAAGAACAAAATATTTAATAAGAGAAAAATGTTTAAGATTTGTTGAAACAAAAAAGTGTAAGAAGTGTTTTCTTAAGGATTTTTTTCCTCGAACATTCATCAACTTTCAAATAATTCCAATACAATTATTAATTGTAAATTGACGTCAAGTGACGTTATTTTTGGATGTTCCTTACCAGTCTTCATAAACCGGTCCAAGGTGTCTGAAAATTTGAATCTACATAAAAATTTAATTTGTTATCAACACTAAAGTTCTAATAAAATAAACATGATTAGATGAAAAAAAATGGATGTCTATGGTGTAGTTAAAAAAATCAGTATAGATCCTCAACATCTGATAATTTTCTTAAGTTCTATATCAGCGCAACTTTGATACTATAATTACATTCTAATCCGTGTAAATACACTCCCGTTCAAAAGTTTGGGGTCACCCCCTCAAAAACATGTCATTTTGTTAGACCCATATCTCCGCCAATTTACGTCCGATTTAAAAACCCTAGGTCTCATTCGAAAGATAATAAGTCAAAATAACTTTGAACATGATTTAGGTTAAACTTTTACAAAAATATTTGTATGTAAACTTAACCCAAAGTAACCAAATTTTCTAAAAAAAATGAATAGAATTTTACGGCAGTGTCGCTGGAAATTGGGTTGACCAAACTTTAATATGAGAGCAGTAATATAACATATTTTCTATTAGCTATTAACTGCTTTTCACCGAATTTAGCTAAAAAATCTAGAAAATAAGTTATTAAGTAAATTAACTCTTGATGTCATCGACCAAAAGTTTGGGGTCACCCCTCAATATGATGTATCGGCACAAAAGTTTGGGGTCACTATCGTAAAACATGGAAAAGTGATTTGTTGATATCTTGGCATCTTTCATTCAATTTTAATTCTTCTTGGCTTATTTGAAACATAATTAATTGTACTTACTGCATAGAAATTGAACCACACATATAGGTTAAAATTTACATATTAAAACTTAACGTAAATCATCTAACGTAAATTTAGTTAACTATCTCTGAAAGTGAGTCAAAAAGAATTCAAATTGAACTATAGATGACGAAGATATTACCAAATCACTTTTTCAGGTTTTACGAAAGTGACCCCAAACTTTGGCTGATACATCATATTGAGGGCCCTAATAAACGAACACCATACACGGACCGTACTGTAGACGGATCAACAATACCACATACTGTTCAAATTTTATCCCGAATGGGTGGTTAAGCACATCTTATGGTTATCGTTTATGCGGGGGGTGATTCCAAACTTTTGGTCGATGTCATCAAGAGTTAATTTACTTAATTTTTTTTTCTAGATTTTTTAGCAAAGTTCGGTAAAAAGAGTTGAAAGCTAATAGAAAATAGGTTATATTGCCGCTCTCATGTTAAAATTTGGTCGACCCAATTTCCAGCGACACTGCCGTAAGTTTATATTATTTTTTTTAGAAAATTTGGCAACTTTGGGTTAAGTTTGCATAAAACTATTTTTTGTAAAAATTTAACCTAAATCATGTTCAATGTTACCTTGACTTATTATCTTTCGAATGAGACCTAGGATTTTAAAATCGGACGCAAATTGGCGAATATATAGGCCTAAAAAAATGACATGTTTTTGAGGGGGTGACCCCAAACTTTTGATCGGGAGTGTACATTCTAATCCGTGTAAATATATACAAGACAACTCTGAAAGAGTGAAAGAAATGACGACTACTCAAAACATATTAGAAAAAGTACATGCAGATTACATTATGGTTCACTTCAGAATAATCTATAGAGATAAGTGACATTTCAACACACGAACACTAGCGCAAATTTTTCCTCACACAAAAGTGCACGCCGATTGAAAGGCTATTCAGTTTGCATATGCAAATATTACCCAATCAAATTGGGTAAAACGGGTAAATAATGATAAAACCAATGTCCAGGGCAAGAGTGCAAATATTTTCCTCGCAGTTTCACAACTACATCTACAAAAAAGGCACGCATACATTTGAACGTGATTACCTCTATCTCTACAATTTTGTTATTTTTTTGTTTCGCTCCCAGTCTTATTTGATATAATCGAAACTTTTATTTTTTAGTAAGACCATGCTGGGAGAGTATGGAAGAGCTGTGTCGCGGGTAGGACACACTGAAGTTCTACGAGCAGCTGAACCGCTTGCGCAGAGGCTTCGTGTCACAAGCCGACATTTGCCGAGACAATCACGGGAATCTTCTCACGAGGTAGCGTGAGGTGGTCGAGAGGTGGTGGCAGCATTACGATGAGCACCTCAATGGTGACGTTGCAAGCACCGAAGGTGGCGTGGTAATAGATCTAGGAGTACGTGTGCAGGACGAAAGATTTACAGCCCCTAATATCCAAGAGATTGACGAGGAGGTTGGTTGGTTGAAAAACAACAAAGCCGCTGAAGCAGATCAACTACCAAGCGAGCTTCTAAAATACGATGGAGAAGCACTGGTGAGAGCACTACAATGGGTCATTACCAAGATTTGAGAGGAGGAAGTATTACCGGAGGAATAGATGGAAGGTATCGTGTGTCCCACCTACAAAAAATGGCGGCAAGTTGGATTGCGGGAACTATCTTGTGATCACACTACTGAGCGCTGCCTACAAGATATTCTCTCAAATTTTATGCCGCCATCTATCACCGATTTCAAGAGAGATCATGGGGCAATATCAGGCTGGATTTATGGGTGAACGCGCTACCACGGATCAGAAGTTCGCCATCCACCAGGTGTTGCAGAAATGCCGCGAATACAACATACCCACGCATCGCTTATTCATCGATTTTAAATCGGCGTATGATACAATCGATGGAGACCAGTTATGGCAAATTATGCACGAGTACGGATTCCCGGATAAACTGATACGATTGAGAGCTCGTGGTGTTGCAGAAATTCCGCAAATACAACGTGCCCACACATCACTTGTTCATCGATTTCAAATCGGCGTACTATACAATCGACCGAGAACACAGACGCATTGTGGCAGGAAATCGAGCTTACTTTGGACTTTGCAGAACTTTACGATCGAACAATGTTCGCCGTCACACGAAGTTAACTATCCACAAAACGCTGATTAGACCGGTAGTCATCTATGGGCACAAAGCATGGACCCTACGTGCAGAGGATCAACGCGTCTTTGGAGTTTTCGAACGGAAGGTGTTGCGTACCATCTGCGGTGGAGTGCAGATGGAAGACAGGACTAGGAGAGGGCGAATGAAGCACGAGCTGCTTCAGCTGCTGAGAGAACTAACCAAACCGCGAAAATCGGGAGGCTTCGGTGGGCGGGTCACGTCATCAGGATGTCGGATAGCAACCCGACTAAAATGGTTCCCGAAAGCCATCCAACCGGTACAAGAAGACGTGGTGCGCAGCGAGCTAGGTGGGTCGATCAAGTGGAGGACGATTTGCGAATCCTTCGCAGAGTGCGGAACAGGAGTCACACAACCATCGACCGAGCAGACTGGAGACGACTCCTATGTATAGCAGAGGACACTCAGGCCTTAGTCTGACTGGTAAGGTAAGTATGCTGGGAGAGTCTGGGTTTGTTAACCAGTTAGTGCAGGATCTTTTTTTTTTACTGAAGAACCCATAATATTTTTTTGTCCCTTGTAGTTGTAACATGTTTTCGCATAATTGATACTCATCTTTTCTCCTGCTACCCCTTGCGAATAGTCCCCGTGGAAGTCCCATAAATATTATCAGGAGGAAACAATATCAGAAGAAGACCACGGGAGGAATTCTGGACGAAGTCCTGGAACAATTTCCAAGATGAATGTCGGAAAGGACCATGGGAGAAATCCTTAAAAGAATCCAGCAGGATCCCGGGAGCAATCTATGGAAGAATTTCAAAGGCATTCTGTAGAAATCTCGGAAGGAATCACAGAAGAAACCTAGGAATGAATCCTGGGAATAGTTCGTGAAGGAATATTGAAAGGAACCGCGGAGATAATCTCAGGATTCCCAGAAAGAATCGCAGGAGAAATCTCTGAAGAAATCGTGAGCAAAATCCCAACAGGAAAATCGATAAAAAACAACAAACAACGGAATACCTGAAAGAATGTCGGAAAGAATTCATTAAGTAGTCCAGAGAGAAATTCCTAAAGGAATTCGTACAGAATTCCCCGAGGCATTCCCCTCGATCATGTGATTGGAAGTGTTCCCTGAAGGAGTCGTTTCGAATATACTATTGCGATCCTTAAAGAAATCACGGAAGAGATCTCCAAAAGAAACCTGGATGAGCCCCTGAAGGAATCCCAAGAAAACAAATAATGTAAGAATCTCGGCAGAAGCCCCTGGGAAATTCCTAATGGAATCTATGAATAAATTACGATAATCCCCGGAGAAATCCAAAGAAATGCGGAGAAATCCAAAGAGAAATCCTGGAAGAAGCCTCCAAAGAAATCCAGGGAGGAGTTTGTTGTGACTGCAGATTAGAACATCCCTATTTGCTAAACGATAATTCCTCTCTTCCACTCGAACAGATCACAGGTCAAGTATGTGTATGAAATGAGAATAAAGAAAGTAGAAGTACTTTGAACATGACTCAAGCTGGATGTGTTTTTATTAAGAATTTCAACATGTCTTTCCTACCGGTCTTATGTCTTTTCCGCGTCTTATTAAGTTCGTTTTTCTCGGTTAATACAGTGGCGACGAAGGTGAATAATGGATTTCATGTGTTTTGCTTTTAATTTTCACTACCCCGTGCTTTAGCATTTTGGCGTGATTTAAAACTATGTGCCCCAGACAGTGAATATTGTTTTGCTCATGGCCGTGGATAAGCAACCTTGTGTGTGATTTTTTTTGTAGTTTTGGTTTAGATTGGCGTTGATTGAACGTGATTTTGTGTTTTTACCAAAGCTATTTTTATGCAATTTGCATGATATGCAATTTATTTTTTTTGGGTACTATTGTCCCTTTTTACACAATGTGTTGAGCTTACTCCATTTTATGCATGCCACCACATACCAACACTCTGACAAGATCAGATGATGAGAGCGATGAGCAATGAGTGCCATTTTACCATCATTTTTTTGCCTTTCTCGTACACTAAGTGTACTGGAAAGGCTATATGTTCACTCCAAAAATGACTTTTTGATAGAAAGCTCGGAGGGTCGAGTCACATATACCAATCAACTCAGCTCGACAAATTGAGGTGATGTCTGTGTGTATGTATGTGTGTATGTGTGTGTGTGTGTATGTGTGTATGTGTGTGTGTGTGTATGTGTGTATGTGTGTGGACAAAAAAACTCACATCACTTTTTGGCAGTAAACCTCAATCGATTTTAATGACCAACGGTTCATTCGACGCGGAATCTGGTCCCATTGTTTCCTATTGAAAATGGTTCGGATCGGTCCAGCCGTTCCGGAGTTATGGCCATTTAGGTGTTCCGGACTGGTACCCCTGGAAGGGGCCAGACATGAAAATGCACCAAACCCATACATACGACACATCAAACTGCGGCGTTTTTGATAACTTGATGAACGGTTAGCAAGAACATAGTCTCAGACCATATCTGAACCGGTAGTGTTCCGGAACCGGTTCCGAATGTCCCGCCGGAAGTGTCCAAAATATAATAGTTATCCAAATCCATGCATGCGACACACCGAAGCGCGGCTTTTTTGATAACCTAATTAACGGTTGGCAAGAAAATAGTCTCAGACCATATCTGAACCCGTAGTGTTCCGGAACTGGTTCCGGGTGTCCTGCCGGAAGTGGCTGAATATAATAGTGAACCAAAGCCAGGCATGCGACACATCAAATCACGGCTTTTCCAATAACCTAATGACCGGTTATATGGAAAGTAGGCTCAGACCACATTGGGGTCTGTTGGTAGTATGAAGAAGAAGTTTGGAATCCAAAAATTGTAAATGGCGTCTCAAACTTCAAGATTGCGGCTCAAAAATTAAAAACCAGATAAACGATATCATCTCTGATGCCATAAAATGGATTTCTGTTAATCGTATGAAAGTGTGATATTCATCAACATGCCACTTGAGTTGTGTTGAAATGTGTTTTCGAAGGCCACGAGAAAGGCGCCATCACCGCTAGGTGGATTAATGAGGGTTTTTGTGTGGCTTTTAGCTCTTCGCCTATTTTTTTTAGGTCTGTGTTTTGTTGGTTGGTGGAGACTACGGCTTTTGTTTTGTCATTTGGCTGAGCAAGATATTTTGGATGGGTGCATTTGTTTTGTTTATATCAGATATTGATATATTTGAGATTGCAAAAACACATGATTTTTATTTGGACCTGGAGATATGGAGTACCTACAGTCATCGTTTCATCGTGTATCAAGCCGTATTTAGAAGATGTTTTCCTGGACCTGCTGCTCCTGTTATAAAAAGGCCAATTGATTCAATGCTGCTACTAGTTTTTTTTTTTATTACAACGCTTTACTAATGTACATAACGTATATGCAGATGATTAGTGCTAATCGACCATTATGGACAGGATAGTTTGGTTTAGTCAGTGATGAACGGTGAAATGTATGTGGTAGGTACGAGATCAGATATTTATTGGTAAATGTTATACCTAAAGCAATATTGTACGACCTGCCCAGAGGAATAGTATGTTTATTCACATAAGTAGAAGGTGAAGACAATGAGTTCTTGTAAATCATAAGAAAAGCCAGCTTGAACTTGAACACATAAATTAAGTAGTATTTTTCGATGGATTGTATGTAGAAGTATGTAAATGTCTATATTTTTTATGCCGTCGATAGGAAATGCATAGCTATTTGTTTACGTTTTATGCATGCAGATTGAGAAAATTGAATCAAACTTAAAGGAAGCTTATGTTTTAATGGTAATAAGGAAGATTATTATTCGCTACTTTTCAATTGGATATGTGTATTTATTGGACTTCATGTGTAAACTATGACATAATTTCAAAGAAACCATATTATAGGCTTTCAGATGCCTGTGTTTAAGTAGAATATAATTATAAGCGATAAGTTGTATCTATAGGATGGAGGAGTTGTTGTGACTGCAGATTAGAACATCCCTATTTGCTAAACGATAATTCCCAAGCAACACACATGTTATAATAGAGTTACGACAGCGCAAGTTTTGTTTGTATAGAAGTTTATTTTACGTAATTCTAACATTGTGTTGAAATAACGTAAAATAAACTTCTATACAACCAAAACTTGCGCTGTCGTAACTTTTATATAACATGTGTGTTACTTGAGTTCCTCTCTTCCACTCGAACAGATCACAGGTCAAGCATGTGTATGAAATGAGAATAAAGAAAGTAGAAGTACTTTGAACATGACTCAAGCTGGATGTGTTTTAATTAAGAATTTGAACATGTCTTTCCTACCGGTTTTATGTCTTTTCCGCGTCTTATTAAGTTCGTTTTCTCGGTTAATACAGAGTTCTAGATGAAGCTCTAAAGAAATCCAGGGAGGAGTCCCTGGAAGAATGCTTGACGAAAACTCAAAAGGAATTTCTTAAAAATCCCGGGCGAAATATCTAAAGGAATCATATGAGAAATCAATGTAGGAATTCTAGAAAAAATATCCATAAAAATATTCAGAAATATCTAAAGGAAAATATCCCTAAACGATTCTTGGGAGGATATATAGGAACCCGCAAAGGAATCTAAAAAAAAAAGGAAGAATCCCGGAGGAATCTTTGATGCAGTTTCGGGAATAACCCGGAAGAGATTTCGAAGGAAATCTTGGGAGAAATCTCTGATGGAAAATCGGGAAATGCCTCTGAAGCAGTCACGAAGAAATCCCAGAAGGCATCCTGGGAAAAATTCTTAAAGAAAACCCGGGAAGGATCAATCAATGAAGGGATCAACGAAGAAATATCTGAAAGAATCCTTGAAAATATGTATCCTGGAGGAAATCCCTAATAAATCTAAGGTGGATTTCCAGGATCCAGGATTCCAGGAGGAGTGCTGGTCAAAACCTCTATTGGTATCCAGTTAGCAATTCATAAGGAAAACCGAATGAATCCCGGGAAGAATCACTAAGATACCCGGAACTCCTAAATAAATCTAAATCCCTATAAGAAACCACAAAATTTGGGGTGTGTCAATGGAGGAATACTGGAAAAAAAATCTTTGGAAAAAAAAACCGGGAAGAATCTCTGATACACCCAGGTAGACGAAAAAATCTAAAGAAAATCACAATTAGATCTTATAACATACTACTATACTAAGTGAAGTACTAATGATCATGATTAGAAATTAGTTTGTTTGACATAAGAGAAAAAATATCAAAAATAAGTATGGGGGAAGAAAATAATAATATCTCATTTAGATATTATAAGATCAAACAAATATCTGGGGAGATCTGGGTTGTAGAACATCAAACCAATATCTAAAAATGGTCTTGATTGATTGAATAAAAAAAAGAAAATTGGCCTCGACCTTAGTCGATCTTCCGGATTTCGTGCTTCATGAGCGGTGCTTTAACCATTGCACTAGGAGGTAACAAGAGCATCAAGTTCTACGTTTTCGAAGGAGGTTGTGGTTCATCAAAGAGTGTGTGAAAGAACTAATATTGATCTTGAACAGTAATTTTCAGATCTGACGATTTTAAAATGTTGTAGTTGATTGTGGGAAAGAAGGATTTTGATCTTCAGTAATAATTTTCAGATGTTTCGGTTTTCGGATGTTTGTGATGAAAATGTGAAAGAATTCATTTTTATTTTGGCCAGTACTTTTGTGATCTTCCAATGACATGTAAAATGAAAGTTAATTAAGAAAAGATTCGCCTATGTTCCTTAGTCGCGGGGCCGGATCTAAGGGGTGCCGGAGAGGGCAGGGGGGGGGGGGGGGGGGGTGGTTGGGGCTTCAGGGCCCCGGGCCCCCACATTTAAGCTAAACATTAACTTTATTTTTCATTTTGCTCAAATATTGTTCAAAAACAAAGACAAACTTATTTGTTCATCGCATTTGTACCTCCGAGGGCCTCCCCATCCGCCCCAGCCCCGGGCCCACACAATTCTACGATTTTCTTTTTACTTACAGGTAATACCACTAACAATCCCAGGCTCATCATCAAACTGCTGAGGCCAGAGCTGGGCAAAGTTGTGCAGTTTTCGAATAACTCAGATCATAATTATGAGTACCGATTCAATTTTTGGTGCATCTTCCCTAAAGTGTATTGTAACTTATAAGCCTAGCCTCATAAATGTTTGATAAATCTCAGGTCATTCGGAAGATAAACACACACATTAAAGATAAAGGCAAAAATACAGTTGTTCTTCACTAATCAAGTTGCCGACTGTTTTCCTCATGTAAGACATAAGATTTTTTTTATTTATTTTTTATCTGTATTAACGAGATTCTCGGGACCCACGCTTTACTTCCATTCCGGTGGAAGAACTCATATTCTGTGAGTTTTTCGGGAGTGGGATTCGATCCCAGGTCCTCGGCGTTATAGTCACGGGCCTTAACAATCACACCAGGTCCACTCCCTTAGAAATTTGAGAATTGTCAAACATTTTGAAGGTTAGGTTTCATAGTTTAATGATTTTTTTTCCCAATTATATGAAATTCAGGCCATTTCTATCTACTTTTTTCCAGTGCTGCTGGTTTGTAAAACCAGCAATGAACATAATAAACACCTAAAAACCATGAGATTTGCACAGGGATGTGATAATAGTTTGGCCGACGACCGCAGGATTAAGGTCGGCCAAAAAATAATCACATCTCATTGCAAATCTCATGCAACTTATTTAATAAACTTACCGGTGATTGCACTGCTGACACGCGAAGCACTCTAAATGGTAGACGTTGTTTTTGGCACGCATCACCATTTCGAACGCCGGTATCACCTTGTTGCACGCGGCACAGTATCCGGTAGTGCCGAACAGTCTGAGATAGTCTCGCTTACACAGTATTAGGTTTGCTTTAGTATACAGGGTAGAGCCGACTTCACCGAGCCGGCAATCACAGCAGCCGCACTTGAGGCAATCCTCGTGCCAGAAGAGGTCCAGGGCTTTCAGCAGGAAGCGCTCGGTGATGCGCTTCCCGCAGCCTGCGCAGTCCTTGGCCATGCCGGTGCTGCCGATGAGGTTCGGGGTGGACGAGACCGATGATTGGATTGCCGGTGCGTTCGGTGTAACTGTCGTGTGTCCCATTGCTGTAACACTGGCGGCGTTGAGGGTCCTTGCTGGCTGTTGTACATTGACTGGGTGATCACTGATCGGTTCCACTGCAAAGAAATGGAAAGAAAAGCTTGTAAGATTTTTTTTTCTGGAATTCAGGGTAATCACATTTGTAGTAAACAACACCTTTTCCACCATCTGAAATGATAGTACATTGCATTGCATTGCATTTATTCAGAACATTCGAAACCCGTTACAATAAAGTACAAATGTCAATCCACTTTGCTGTTATGCGTGCGCACATCACACGCATTTAGTGTTTCTTCCCATTCAACAACGGTCACCCTTCGTTTCTCTCGTGATAGATTTATCCCCAATTCCAATATCAATCAACCAATTCCATTATTATTTGAATCAATCGTAGGGAGTTGTCCTTTCTATATTGTGTGGTGAAGGGTCATGCTATTCTACGGCATTGGAATTCGTTTTTCTCAATCAAACGTTGCATACGGCATATAAGTGAATGTGACACAGCTTTAACGGTATTGAAAAATGCGATGGATTTTATTTTTTTTTTATGATGTTTAAGTACATCCAGATGATAGTGTTTTTTCTTATATTATTCTTAACATGGTGTACCAAGTATTCCGCTAGTTTCACTCATGCTTATCTGATCCAACACGCATAATTATCATTTATTCAAATAAAATCTTAAAACCAAGTATCGTTAGCGCTACTAACAAACCACTTCCATCCTAGGCATACGGTCCACATATCACTTTGACGCCCCTACCGCCGTCGTCATCGTCATCGTCGACCGATGGTACACCCGTTTTCCTTTCTTCATTTCCGACTTTCAACTCCTTCCTTTTCTGGATGATTGGGCTATAAACTTTTTCCCATTTTCAATTTTCCTAGCCATCGGATACGGCTACCCGTGTGATACATACAGCAATCCCCCGAGTTGGATCGCTTTGGATCCGCGCGGTTTCCTGCTGCATTGATCATGCAAGATTGATTTCAAGCGTGATTTATTGATAATTGCCTTCAACCCTTCAGGATTTTTCACTGATACATACCAGGCTGCACTGGTGTATAGTAGCATTGAATTATTTTAGTTCTGAGTTCCTATGGTGGTGTATAGGCTGCGAAAATTTCACGTTTAAAAAAAAAAAATGTAAACCCATTGTAATTTTTTTCGTGGGAAACTCCTAATATTTTTGTACGTTACGTTGGATTTTTCAAAACCCCATATATTCAAATCTTCCCAGTGGTAGGTACTAGTCGTTCAGTACTGCGAAAATGAGGCAGATTTTTTTTTATTGGGTCAATATTATACTTCCAAAAATATCCACAAAGCCACCTGGAGATCACCCGACCATCAAACAGAAAACCAAATCGACCACGTTCTAATCGACGGTAAATTCTTCTCAGATATAACCAACGTCCGCACATACCGCAGTGCGAATATAGATTCGGATCACTACTTAGTCGCTGTATGCATGCGCTCAAAACTTTCGACAGTTATCACCACGCGTCGAAGTCGAACGCCGCGGCTCAACATCGAGCAACTTCGTAACGTAGAAGTGGCTCAAGACTACGCGCAGCAGTTAGCAGTGGCCCTACCAACGGAAGAGCAGCTTGGCGCAGCTACACTTGAAGATGGCTGGAGGGACACCCGATCCGCCATAGGTAGTACCTCGGCTACAGCACTAGGTTTCGCGGCTCCGAATCACAGAAACGACTGGTACGACGGCGAATGTGAACAGTTGAAAAACGAGAAGAATGCAGCATGGGCGAGAATGCTGCAACACCGTACGAGAGCGAATGAGGCACGTTACAAACAGGCGCGGAACAGGCAGAACTCAGTCTTCCGGATGAAGAAGCGCCAGCAGGAAGAACGAGATCGCGAAGCGATGGAAGAGCTGTACCGCGCTAAGGACACACGAAAGTTCTACGAGAAGCTGAACCGCTCGCGCAGAGGCTTTGTGCCACAAACCGACATGTGCCGAGATAATCACGGGAATATTCTCACGAGCGAGCGTGAGGTGGTCGAGAGGTGGCGGCAGCATTACGATGAGCACCTCAATGGCGACGTTGCAAGTAGCGAAGGTGGCGTGGTAACAGATCTAGGAGTATGTGCACAGGACGAAAGACTTCCGGCCCCTGACCTTCAAGAGATTGAGGAGGAGGTTGGCCGGTTGAAAAACAACAAAGCCGCTGGAGCAGATCAACTACCAAGCGAGCTTCTAAAATACGGTGGAGAAGCACTGGTGAGAACACTACACTGGGTCATTACCAAGATTTGGGAGGAGGAAGTATTACCGGAGGAATGGATGGAAGGTATCGTGTGTCCCATCTACAAAAAGGGCGACAAGTTGGATTGCGGGAACTATCTTGTGATCACACTACTGAGCGCTGCCTACAAGATACTCTCTCAAATTTTATGCCGCCGTCTATCACCGATTACAAGAGAGTTCGTGGGGCAATATCAGGCTGGATTTATGGGTGAACGCGCTACAACGGACCAGATGTTCGCCATCCGCCAGGTGTTGCAGAAATGCCGCGAATACAACGTGCCCACACATCACTTGTTCATCGATTTCAAATCGGCGTATGATACAATCGATCGAGAACAGCCATGGCAGATTATGCACGAATACGGATTCCCGGATAAACTGATACGGTTGATCAAGGCGACGATGGATCGAGTGATGTGCGTAGTTCGAGTATCAGGGACACTCTCGAGTCCCTTCGAATCTCGCAGAGGGTTACGGCAAGGTGATGGTCTTTCGTGCTTGCAGTTCAACATTGCTTTGGAGGGTGTAATAAGAAGAGCGGGGATAAACACGAGTGGGACGATTTTCACGAAGTCCGTTCAGCTGCTTGGTTTCGCCGATGATATTGATATTATTGCTCGTAAATTTGAGACGATGGCGGAAACGTACATCCGACTAAAGAGTGAAGCCAGGCGAATCGGATTAGTCATTAATGTGTCGAAAACAAAGTACATGATGGCAAAGGGCTCCAGGGAGGAATCACCGCGCCCGCCACCCCGAATTTATATCGACGGTGATGAAATCGAGGCGGTTGAAGAATTCGTGTACTTGGGCTCACTGGTGACCGCCGACAACGACACCAGCAGAGAAATTCAGAGGCGCATTGTGGCAGGAAATCGTTCTTACTTTGGACTCCGCAGAACTCTACGATCGAATAAAGTTCGCCGTAACACGAAGTTAACCATCTACAAAACGCTGATTAGACCGGTCGTCCTCTATGGGCACGAAACATGGACCCTACGTGCAGAGGACCAACGCGCCCTTGGAGTTTTCGAACGGAAGGTGTTGCGTACCATCTACGGCGGAGTGCAGATGGAAGACGGGACTTGGAGAAGGCGAATGAACCACGAGCTGCATCAGCTGCTGGGAGAACCAACCATCGTCCATACCGCGAAAATCGGGAGGCTACGGTGGGCGGGTCACGTCATCAGGATGTCGGAGAGCAACCCGACTAAAATGGTTCTCGAGAGTCATCCGACCGGTACAAGAAGACGTGGAGCGCAGCGAGCTAGGTGGGTCGACCAAGTGGAGGACGATCTGCGGACCCTACGCAGAGTGCGGAACTGGAGACAAACAGCCATGGACCGAGTGGAATGGAGGCGGCTACTATGTACAGTAGACCTGTTCACTTTTTTTGACCTACCCGTGTCACATCAAATTATCAGTCCACATGGAAAAACAAGTTCATTTTTTCATTTATTTAGTTAACATCAAATTCATGATAATACTGAATCAACAATTTGCCGCCATAATACTCGATTTGCAGCTGCAGCTCTCCAACGTCGGTCACGCCCAACACTCGCCAGATCACGCTCCACCTGGTCCGCCCATCGTGCTCTCTGCGCTCCACGCCTTCTTGTACCAACCGGATGGTTAGCAAACACCAACTTTGCAGGGTTGTTGTCCGGCATTCTTGCAACATGCCCTGCCCACCGTATCCTTCCGGCTTTGGCTACCTTCTGGATGCTGGGTTCGCCATAAAGTGCAGCGAGCTCGTGGTTCATCCTTCTCCGCCACACACCGTTCTCCTGCACGCCGCCGAAGATCGTCCTTAGCACCCGTCGCTCGAAAACTCCGAGTGCTTGCATGTCCTCCTCGAGCATCGTCCACGTCTCGTGCCCGTAGAGAACCACCGGTCTTATTAACGTCTTGTACATGGTACATTTGGTGCGGGGGTGAATCTTTTTTGACCGCAGTTTCTTCTGGAGCCCATAATAGGCACGACTTCCACTGATGATGCGCCTTCGTATTTCACGGCTCACGTTATTGTCAGCCGTTAGCAAGGAACCGAGGTAGACGAATTTTTCTACCACCTCGAAAGTATCCCCGTCTATCGTAACATTGCTGCCAAGGCTTGTCCTGTCTCGCTCAGTCCCACCTACCAGCATGTACTTTGTCTTACCCGCATTCACCACCAGTCCGACCTTTGCTGCTTCACGTTTCAGGCGGGTGTACTGTTCTGCCACCGTTCCAAATGTCCTAGCAATAATATCCATGTCATCCGCAAAACACACAAATTGGCTGGATTTCGTGAAGATCGTACCCCGGCTGTTGAGCCCGGCTCGTCGCATAACACCTTCCAGGGCGATGTTGAATAGTAGGCAGGAAAGTCCATCACCTTGTCGTAGTCCCCGTCGAGATTCAAATGAACTGGATAGTTCACCCGAAATCCTTACGCTGTTCTGCACACCGTCCATCGTTGCTCTTATCATTCTAGTCAGCTTCCCGGGAAAGCTGTTCTCGTCCATAATTTTCCATAGCTCTGTGCGGTCGATACTGTCGTATGCCGCTTTGAAGTCTATGAACAGGTGATGCGTTGGGACCTGGTATTCACGGCATTTCTGGAGGATTTGCCGTACGGTGAAGATCTGGTCCGTTGTCGACCGGCCGTCGATGAAACCGGCTTGGTAACTTCCCACGAACTCATTTACTTTAGGTGAAAGACGACGGAAGATGATCTGGGATAGCACTTTGTAGGCGGCATTCAAAATGGTGATCGCTCGAAAGTTCTCACACATTAACTTGTCGCCTTTCTTGTGGATGGGACAGATTATCCCTTCCTTCCACTCCTCCGGTAGCTGTTCGGTTTCCCAGATCTTGACTACTAACTGGTGCAGACAGGTGGCCAACTTTTCCGGGCCCATCTTGATGAGTTCCGCTGCGATACCGTCCTTACCAGCCGCTTTGTTGTTTTTGAGCTGGTGGATGGCATCCTTAACTTCCCTCAGCGTGGGAGTTGGTTCGTTCCCGTCCTCTGCTGCACCAACATAGTCATTTCCTCCGCTGCCTTGGTCCTCCGTGCCTACATTCTTTTCGCCATTCAGGTGCTCGTCGAAGTGCTGCTTCCACCTTTCGATCACCTCACGTTTGTCCGTCAGGAGGCTCCCGTCCTTATCCCTGCAGATTTCGGCTTGCGGCACGTATCCTTTGCGGGATGCGTTGAGCTTCTGGTAGAACTTGCGTGTTTCCTGTGAACGGCACAGCAGTTCCATTTCCTCGCACTCCGCTTCTTCCAGGCGGCGCTTTTTCTCCCGGAAGAGACGGGTCTGCTGCTTCCGCTTCTGTCTGTATCGCTCCACATTCTGTCGGGTTCCATGCTGCAGCATTACCGCCCGCGCTGCATCCTTCTCCTCCAGAACCGCTCTGCACTCCTCGTCGAACCAATCGTTTCGTCGACTCCGTTCTACGTACCCGATAGTGCTCTCAGCTGCGTTGTTGATGGCTGCTTTGATTGTACTCCAGCAGTCCTCTAGAGGGGCCACATCGAGCACACCCTCGTCCGGCAACGCTGCCTCGAGATTCTGCGCGTATGCGGTGGCGACATTCGGTTGCTTCAGTCGCTCTTGATCGTACCGGGGCGGCCGCCGGTAATGTACGTTGTTAATAACGGAGAGTTTTGGGCGCAGTTTAACCATCACCAGGTAGTGATCGGAGTCGATATTAGCGCCACGATAGGTCCTGACGTCGATAATGTCGGAGAAGTGCCGTCCATCAATCAGAACGTGGTCGATTTGAGATTCCGTTTGTTGTGGTGATCTCCAGGTGTAACGATAAGGGAGGCTGTGCTGGAAGAAGGTGCTACGAATGGCCATGTTCTTGGAGGCGGCGAAATCGATGAGGCGTAGGCCATTTTCGTTCGTCAGCTGGTGGGCGCTGAACTTTCCAATCGTCGGTCTGAATTCCTCCTCCTGGCCTACCTGAGCGTTTAGATCCCCTATGATGATCTTGACGTCGTGGTTTGGGCAGCGGTCGTACTCGCGTTCGAGCTGCGTGTAAAATGCGTCTTTGTCATCATCAGTGCTTCCGGAGTGAGGGCTGTGCACGTTTATTATGCTAATGTTGAAGAATCGGCCCTTGATTCTCAACCTGCACATTCTTTCGTCGATCGGCCACCAACCGATCACGCGCCTCTGCATGTCGCCCATCACGATAAAAGCTGTTCCCAGCTCACGTGTGTTGCCGCAACTCTGGTAGATGGTATGATTACCTCTAAACGTTCGCACCATAGATCCTGTCCAACACACCTCCTGCAGCGCTACGATTCCGAACCCGCGGTCCTTCAGTATATCGGCGAGTATGCGGGTGCTCCCGATGAAGTTGAGAGATCTGCAGTTCCACGTACCGAGCTTCCAATCGCAAGTCCCTTTTCGTCGCTGTGGTCGTCGCCATTGGTATCGGTTCGCATTTTTCTCTTGTTGATTTTCCGGTGCTAGTCTTTTTTACGGCTGGCTCGCAGGGCCTGACACCAACCCACTAACCCAGGGAGCTGGGCTTACCTTCCCGGAAGCTACGGGTTCTGCATTGGCATTTCCTCCAACTACAGTGCTAAATAGCTAGGCTCGAGCGCCAGTCTTCGCCGGGGGTGGTGTTTTTAATGGGCGCCCAGGAGATAATATTTTACCTGAGCTTCCACCCCAAACAAGTCTTCAGTCCAAAATTGAGCCAAATTGATAAAGGATTAGAGGTGTATCAAATCGATTTTGTGATTTTTCGAGCATTTTCACGAAAATGTACTCCAATATCCAGAAAATTGCACCGAAAAGGTACAGAAAACACCGTTAAAATATAGTTGAAACAATACTCTACATTTTTGCCGAAGACACTACGGTGTTTAAATTGCTTATTTCAAAGTTATTCAACAATTTTCGTTAAAAAATCGCGAAAAAAATACAATATTTTTACGGTTTTTCATGTAAAAGTCATGTAAATTTACATTGTTTTAAGTGACTAATTTAATTAGCTATTGCTCTCATGTGTTACGAACATTTCGTCCATACATCATTTTAGTGTAGGAATTCGTTTTCATTGACTAATTATCAAAAGTATGTCACGTTGATACTAAAAATCGCATAGGATTGCCAGCACAAAATTAAACAAAGTTACCCATGATTAAAACGTCATTACATTTCTTTGTTGCATCTGCATCAGTTTCAATTTGGTGTAGATGGTTGAGCATGAGACTGCCGATTCGAAGATTCAAGGTTCGAGCCCTGAAATAGGATTTTTTTGCGTCTCGATCCAGCATAAGTTAATGAGACTACACTCTGCATCTCATTGCAATTTGCCATCATAGCCTTGTTTCGAAACCGTAGAGTGCATTGTAAGAATGAAGTTTCCCTTTATCGTGTAGTTGTGTAGCTTGTGGCTAGATAGATGCAAGTCATCTCCACAGTTGTATACATTATGATACATTTTGCATCCAGAAGCAGTTCCATCATCGTATTGAATTGTTTTAGCTAAATTAATCGATATCAAACAGATGTCCAATATTTCGTCCAGCTGATCCCGTCGACACGATTTCTTGTCAACAAGTAAACTAAATATCTAGCTAGTCCTGGAATGGGCTTAATTGGCAGGTCCCGATCATCATTATTTGGGAGATTGCGTGTAAGTCATGGGCCATGGCTCATGGCAGATTCATCATCCTAACTGCTACAAAGAAAGAAAAAAAAGTTTATTATGTATTTGAGCTTGAACCTGGGACCTTCTGATCCGCAGGCTCGAGCCTTATCATCTACGCCATTTCTGATACTTGAATCGAAAGACATTAGAATACGATGGCATGACGTCTTAATCATGGGTAACTTTGTTTTAATTGGTGCTGGCAACTCTACGCGATTTTTAGTGTCAACGTGACATACTTTTGATAATTAGTCATTGAAAACGAATTCCAACACAAAAACGATGTATGGACGAAATGTTCGTTACACAAAGGAGAAACAGCTAATTAATTTAGTCACTTAAAATAATGTAAAATTACATGACTTTTATATGTAAAATCGTAAAAATATCGTGTTTTTTCGTGATTTTTCAACTAAAATTATTGAATAGCTTCGAAATAAGCAATTTAAACACCGTAGTATCTTTGGCAAAGTTGTAGAGTATTGTACTAACTATATCCTAACGGTATTTTCGGCACCCTTTCGGAGCAATTTTCTGGATTTATGAGTAAATTTGTGTGAAAACGATTAAAAAAACACAAAATCGATTTGATACACCTTTAAATCTTTATCAATTTGGCTCAATTTTGGACTGAAGACTTGTTTTTGCATGTGGATTGATAATTTGATGTGTCACGGAGAATCGGAGAAAAAAAATTTCAAAGTGAACAGGTCTAATGTACAGCAGAGGCCACCCCGGCCTTAGCCTGACCGGTAAGGTAAGTATTATACTTCCAATCAGATTTTTTTTTCTATTTTACCACTTTAATCTTATAAAATTTGGAATATGTCGATAAATTTATGAAGAAAAGGTTACATTTTATTTGTACATGATTTCGGCATTTTTGAAACATTTTGGTTTTTTATAGTACATTTTATATTTTTCATGATCACAAGAACATTTTGCCGCACATTTTGGAACTTCTACCTCTCCTGTCAAAATTCTTCGTTATGTTCTAAAAAAGTTCCAGGTGCAACATGTTTATAACAATCAGAATCAATGTTTTGGTCGATTTGGTTTGTAAACGGTTGTAACTAAGATTCGTTGAAACAATCAGCCTATACTTCAGTTACAATTTGGTTTCCCAAGTTTCGACTAATGATGACGTTTGTTTTCATTTTGCTAGTTGTTATAAAACTGTTACACCTCAGTTTGGCATTAACAACAGGATTTTGATAGGTTTAATTTTGTTTGTTTCATGAAAACTCAGTTTCAACATGTTTGCAACGATGATCATTTCCATTTTAGTTGCAGGTGCTATTTGGGTGCGCAGTTGTCAAAAATTTTCAAAACTGCGCCCAGAATGCACCAAGAAGTTGATCCAAACTGAAAACAGTGCTGTAATAGTTAATTTCGCAACGCAATTCAGTGCTGTAATGAACCATTACAGCACTGCTAATTTGGCGCGGGAAAGTAGGCCTTTTCCTGGTAGATTTGCATAAGGTTAAATAGCCTATTACGATGAGAAATTACAAAAAATAATTTCTTGCACGCAAAATTGTTACTGCAAACACCCTATGATTTTACAATCCGATTGAAAATTGTGTTGAAAGTGATCGAGATCGTTTTGTTACAGCAAACTCTATCAGGCTCCAGGGGCACGTTCTCCTTCATTTGGGTAATTTGTGCAAAATCTATGTAAAAGTAGTAGCGGCCATGTACATAGTATTTTACTGAGTCTAGGTCCTTGTGAAAGCGATCTACGGGAAACCAATTGGCTGCCTATTTCGAAGGATAAGTGTACATACATGTCTAAATACAACAGACGCACAGAGGTCTAATTTTGAGAAAAGCTGGCAGAAACACAATTTTTGAATATTTCTTATATCGAGTATATCGAGCATTCATCTATAATACCAGAAGCACTTCAAAAAGTTAGAAATATTCATTTTGTATCTAATCGGCACTTTTTTCATAAACAGCTATTCAGTGCTGTAGAATAGCTGTTTATGAAAAAAGTGCCGATTTTTTGTCAAAGAACACAAACATGTTCAAAAGGGTGGCCCACACTTATATAAAAAACAAAAATTTAGAAAAATACCAAGTCTTAACTCCTAAATCAGTTGTTTTGGACTCCCAGAAGCTACATTCAAAATTTGAGCAAAATCGGTTGAGCCTAAGGGGGCGCTCAGAACGTTTGAAGTTTGTATGGGAAAACTTGACCAAATGTATGCAGAAATTTTAAGTTTTCCATTTTTGCCGCTAGGTGGCACTGTAAGCGTTCAATAATCAAACCCTTTGGTATTATTGTAGGTGACTATATGCCAGAGAACTTTGTCGAAGACCGCGAAGTGATCCTACGGCTGTGAAAAAAGTTATACCCTAGGCAAAGTGAGGCAAAGTATTGAGATTTCATTATTGATATTATTCCTTTACATGTATTGGAAAAATAACAATAAAGTTTATCCTCACTTTTCCTAGGGTATAACTTTTTTCACAGACGTTGTCAAAGACACAGACAAAGTTGTTTGGCATATAGTCACCTACAATAATACCGAAGGGTTTGATTATTGAACGCTTACAGCGCCACCTAGCGGCAAAATTCGAAAACTTAAAATTTCTGCATACATTTTGCCAAGTTTTCCCATACAAACATCAAGCGTTTTGAGCGCCCCGCTAGGCTCAACCGATTTTGCTCAAATTTTGAACGTAGCTTCTGGGAGTCAAAAACAACTGATTGAGGAGGTAAGACTTGGCATTTTTCGAAATTTTTGTTTTTCATATAAGTGTGGGCCACTACAAAAGTCTGTTAATCTAAGTAATACAATTGCTTTCAAAAGTTTATTTGTAAGCTCTTGTGTATATCAGACATCTGCAATCGATCTGCAAGTGATCAAAAGAACATTTTTGGCTTCAAAACTGACATTACATGTCATTAGTACGATAAATTTTTACACTTCGACTTCAAAGTGTCTTACAAATCGCTCCCCGCTACTCCCCGCGGAGATATTCCGTTCAAATGCTCGTTTGTGTATGCAGAATCGGTTAAGGAAAAATGCAACTGCCAAGAGCTGCCAAAACAATAGCGCGTTTACAGTCAAATTGTATGAAAACATACATTTTGTTTGGATTTTGTTCGATGAAATCGACAAAAAATGAAAATGCCATTAAAATGAAATTGAGCGCTAAATTATGTTCCAATACATTCATTTAGGCGAAAACTAGCAGATTACTATGATTTAGCAGTTTTTGCCAGCTATTTTCAAATCTGGACCACTGTGAGACGCCCAGCAAGATGCATCACGTCGCCTCGCCGGTAAGCAACATTTGATTGTGCTATGCTGGAAGAGGGCGGACGACGACGCGACAACCGAAGGAATTCAATGCCCGTTTGCTGCGCTGCTTGGCTCGTGTACATTCAATAACCGCAAGAAGTGTTTTTGGAAATGGGAAAATTCCTTCTTTACCACTAGGTGTACTGCTACACCACCGCCATTTCCACCAAGTCAATAGTAAGGTAAACATTTATTTCGTCATATGCGTTAATCCCCGTCACTTCTTCTTCTTCTTTTTCTTCTTCTTCTTCTTCATGGCTTGACGTTCGCATTTGAACTTGGCCTGCCTTTCTTCAACTTAATGTTCTTAGAGCATTTCCACAGTTAGGGCTTCCTCTGCTTGCCATTGCATGAATTAGTACATTGTGTGGTAAGTATACCTATAGGTACAATGCTACACTATGCCCATGGAGTCGGGAAAATTTTCTCGACCGGAACGGGAATCGAACCCACCATCTCCGGATTGGCGATTCATAGCCTTATCCACTAGGACAGGGGTTTTCAAACATTTCGGCTCGCGGTGCACTTTTTGGAAACGAATCGCTCCGTGGTGCACATGTGCGTTATTGTTAAAAAAAAGAAACAATTCCAAATTCGTCAAAAAGCTGTCGTATTTTTCATAGCAATCCCAAGGTGCATACACTTGTCATTAGTTTTTCCTCCACCAATTATGACACTGTCTTACGTTTTTTAATCATTTATCGGAGCATAGTGGAGTGATACAGTTATTCGACTTGGAATATTTCTTGCTCCAGATGCTTCTGGAAACGTTCAGACAACATCTTTATAAATGCTTAATACAATCTTGAGCCAAATGAGTGGTGTTATGTTAAAAGAACCTCAGTAAAGTCCTTCCAAGACTACTGAATTATATCTAGCAGTACAGTCTCGTAACCTAACTTTTTACCTCTTCAACGACTCTAAAACTGGAATTTGCGGATAATTCAAGATCAGAATCAAATTGAAAATGGACGGAAACGACAATTCTCGTGATTTTCTACAAACTACGAGCTAATTTGATGACAAAATTCAAGAATTTACGTTCGTTGGACAGGTAGGTTTGAGGTTAGGGAATTGCTACTAGGAAATTTTGATAGACGTATTTTTCCAAGATATTTACTGGATTTCTGAAAAAAATTCTAGCAAGACACACAGCAGCTTAATTTTCAGAACTTTGGCATATATTAACATTTTTTTTTGATAAATTCCTTCCAGGCCATCTTGTCAATTCGGAAGGAGTGGTGTGTTCACCTGATTTCGAGATCAGTGGTATTAAGCAAAGCCACAGAAATATTAGTAAGATTTGTTCTGAGATTTTTTTAGCGCATTCATTGAAGATACATTGCAGATGCCTTGTAGGGTAGGTACTTGTGAACATCCATTACGAGTTCTTGGAAAAATATGATATTTATTAGAAGAGTTTTGGCAGACTTGTTCTATGATTCTTCGCGAATACCTGAGACGGTTTTTGCTGGATTCAAGGTTAACTCGCCGGCTGGTATAATGGAAATTTTACTCTCAATATATCTAGTTCAATTGTTCTAATTCTCAATATAATAGTTCAATTGTTCTAATTATGTCGAATTATTTTTTCATGAAATAGGTAATGAATTTAAATTTAAACCTAAATATGCAAGACTTTTCTGGAGTGCTGCGGTGCACTTGTCATGGCTTCGCGGTGCACCAAGTGCACCGCGGTGCACGATCTGAAAATCGCTGCACTAGGATAACTGGAGACCCCACATCAGACGGAAAATAGTCAATTATGTCAGATATTCCGACTTACATATTTGTAAATGCCTTATTAGATGGAAGCAAAAAGATCGATAACTAGCCTCTTTGGTTGATATTTTTTCTTGTTTTTTTATGTATGACGAAGGCAACCACACCAAAGCAGCAGTTAGCCGAATTGTTCTTCATCACCGTTCAATTTTCACTTCGCCAGATTCACTTGTTGAACGAGCCTTCAATTCACACCCCACAAGCTTGGTAGGGTATCGCGCCACTTGGGCGGTGGCTTCTATATTCGTCTGTTTTCCACTATAACTCAGTCAATTTTGAACCAATTGGTAGATACTATACCTATCTCACCACATTCCAAAAATTGTGTCAATTGGTTCAAATTTGACTGAGTTATAGCGGAAAACAGACGAAAATAGAAGCCACCGCCCAAGTGGTGCGATTCCCTACTTCAAAGTTGGATTTCACTGCTGCAGAATGCAGCAAGAACTGTTCAATTAATTTGATAAATCAATTTCTTCCGGTTGGTAAAATATGAATAACAAGCTGTCTTCGTCTAGAGAGGACGTAAGCAAATGTGGATGCGTTGATTTTCTGCATACGAAACATCGTATTACACTACCACATAGAAACAATTCGTCGCTGCACTGTGGTGGGTAAAAATAATAATTGAAATATTTTGATCGGTATTCCAAAGCAACATCTATCATAATTTAAAAGTTTTTTACTCAAAAGTACTTTGAACGCATGATTTTATTTGAATTGCGAAATTGAATTTGATCGACTCTTCGAACAAACACCTATGGTCAAATCAAATTTTTTGACCATACTATGTACTATAGTGTCACCTAGAAGGTGTGCCGGGAATTAAATTCAAGTTGTGCACAAAATATCCGTGGAATTCGAGGGACAATTATTTAATCTTATTGTTCTAAGGAAATTTTAGTTCTTTCACAATATATTTTGTGGCATGATATGGAAGCTAATTTATAAACCAATAATTGATACCAAATAGGCCATGAGGCGTTAGGCGAGGAGCAAGATTCAATTAGATTATTATTTATCGGTGCTTAGACAGACGGGAATTGGATACCCAGTCAATCAGTGATCGTATAAGATGTTAAAGTGGAGGCGATATGCGTACATTTTACATGCGCCTAAATGTAGGCATGCACGCATATGGCTTCCAATTTATCATCTTATGCAACATCTTGTACGATTACTGGTTGCCTGGGTACAAACCCTACCTGCATGTAGTTTTCATTTCTTTGATTGTGTTTGCATGGTCGACACAATGCAAATAGGATGGACCTTCAATCTTCATCCATCCAACGTTCATTTTTCACCTTCGCAAAAGCAGAAAAATGGTCATAACTTTTTTTTGTTTCTCGATAAATTTTGATGAAATTTTTACAACTTATCAAAAACCGTTCTAGTTGAGGATTCCGGGGACATCGGTGCCTGGTCCACATGGTTCCGGAGTTATTTCGGATAGTCTTGGGTGTACTAAAATTGGCCACAAACTTTGCACAACGTATACCTCAAGATCCCGGTGAGGTAGAAGAATAGTGTCTTTGGCATTTTTTTTTTCAGCAGGATAAAGACTAACTGGCAACAGCGCCTTTGGTTCGAGATTCGGTCACTAGGTGGCGCCAGGGTAAAAAATATACAAACCCTCATATCTCAGAATCCTGATAAAATGGAATGATGCTGTCCTCGACAATGTTCTTTAGCAAGCTTAGAACTATTCGATAGTTAAGTCTTTGGTTTGGGATTTATCCGCTAGGTGGCGCCTTGTGTCTTAAAAGTTCAAACACGCATATCTCGATACTCTTATGATCTACAAAGCATGCCGTTCCCAGTAAAGTTGTTCAGCAGACTAAGAACCCAGACAACCAGTAATCGCATAAGATGTTGCATAAGATGATAAAGTGGAGGCCATTTGCGTGCATGTTAAATGTACGTATATCGCCTCCAGTTTAACATCTTATGTAACACACACTTAGAAATTCTGAAATTTCCACGAAACGGAATCACCAAAAAACGTTAACGTTTCAAGACTGAAACACAAATTGGACCCAATTTTACGCGCATCATGTAAGTGCTGGTTGGTTGCGTTAGATGTCAACAAATCCGTTTCACCAGAAACGTGGAATCAGTATCACGTTCATCAGCCATCTTCTAACTCGGTGAAATAGCCGCGTGGTAAGAGATGTGGCGCACGATCAGCAGATCTGGTGTTCGAATCCCATGCATGACAATATTTTACTTTTCTATGTTTTATCTGTCAAATCGGTTCTGGCGATTGCTAGACGCTAAGAAAAAATAAGTTTTATTTTGGGGTGTCTTGAAAGACGTAAATTTACATGTTATAACCTCTAAATTTGTGTTGTTCAAGATGCTCGTATATGTCAGGCTCACGACACTTAAAATTACATGATATTTTCTTGGTGTGCATCTTATACGATTCTATATCTTAGAATCCTGATAAGATAGAATGATGCCGTCTTCTACAATGTTCTTCAGCAAACTAAGAATTGCCTGACAGACAGAATTGTCTGATTTAAACATGTTTATCTCGAAACTCCAATCAGCTAAAAGCATGGCGCTTTCTGCAAAATTGTTCGGCAGGTTAAGATCTGTCCGGCAATGGGGACACCAGCCATCAAAACGTTCAAACAATTTAATTTCCAAAAACTGAAAACGTCCAGCAAATTGTTCCGAAAGTTAAGAGAAAGTAAGACGTATCTGCCCGAGCAGAGGGGAATATCAAATTAATAACTACGAAATCACAAAACCTGTTTTTATATCTTGTTTTGTTATTATTGAATTATCAAGGCATTACGTTTCCATAACATGTTTTGTTGGACAATCTTATTTTGTTATGACCAAGCCATTGGTATGCAGCCCTTAAATAACATTTCAATATTACATTCTGTTGTGGAACAAGTTTGGTAATTATTGTATTATTGAGAGTGCACAAATACTTTATGGTATTGCTATCTAAACTAAAACAAATTTTGAAACAAAACCTACGTCATTCTACAACGTTATTTACAGCATTTGAGGGAAAGCAACTGCATATTCACTCATCAATTTGTCTTCCTCTTCCATTTATCATTACATCCAAACTGAGACAAAGTGCATACCCCATATCACTAACTAGTATTCCGTGGGAAAAAGTTTGCATAATGCACCAGAAAAACTGTTTAACGATTTTTTGAAAAGTGCGCAAAGTTAGGCCCTAGGTGCGCAAAGTATGGTACGCTTACGGTATCACATTTGATAAGAGGTGTGGTATATTACGTGACATGGAGGTGCTGTAATGTGTACAAAACAAAGTCCCTGCTGGGCGGCGCGAGGTTTTGCTAAATTTCTGAAATTGACTGAGTTGTAGCTGAAAAGTACCCAAAATACCAGCCACTGCCCAAGTGGCGCAGTACCCTGCATACATCTAAACGAGAACATAGCAAAACATAGCAGAAGAAGAACTATGGTGTTTTGAAAAATCCTATCCCTATCACACAGGAGAAGATTTTAAAATGCCTCTATAAAATCTAAAACAAAATCTAATTAAAAACGGTTTCATGTACGGTGTAAGACTTTGGACGGACTACATATTGAACGTATAAATATAAATTTAACATTTTTTTCTTGGTAAGGTACTTAATTTGTACCAATCACCAATTGGGTTTTTATATTAAGAATAATATATTGATTTTTTTATTTTATTCGAAAGAGCACCTTTTTATAAGCCAGTATGATTTTTTTCAGATTTTTAAAACTTTATTTTGATACCTAAATTCAATTACAAAAAGATTTTTTGAGATCACCTTTTGACAGCTGGGCAACTGCTTGACAGCTCCGCCCAGTACGAAATGCGACGAGGGGTGATTCGACAAATCGCTCCCATACAAACTTTAAATCGATTTTTAAATAGGTTCCCGGGTACCAAAGTTCATGAAAATTTGGATTTCGGCTCAGTTTGGCATGTAGATTATGAATATGGAATTATCTCAACACCACTAAAGAAGCTAATTGCAGCTGGTTTATGGAAAATTCCACGTGTATGGCAATTCAGTAACAAATTTTGAAAACGACGTATAATCAATGCTACACCATTGATTATACGTCGTTTTCAAAATTTGTTACTGAATTCAGGTTTTTTCTTAACTCACGATGACCAGATCGGTTCAGTCGGATTTGTTTTTGATGGAAAAAATAAATCTGGATCAAATGAGATCAATATTGTCAAAATCGGAGAAAATTTATCGCAGATATAACCATTACATAGTTTACCTGCTTTAATTTATTGTCTGCTGTTTCATATTATGAAGTAAAAAAATAAAGGCATTGCAATATCTAGAAATTTCATCAGACTCTTCCGTATTTTTTATTTTATTCATTGCTATAATTTGAGTTTTGGGTAAATATAGCATCATAGCTATTGATATGTTTATCTTTGTATTAATTTCCTTTTTTCAATATCCCAGTCCCGTTACGGTGCCAAATTCCTATCACTTTTCTACGATTCCCAATTCTTATAGGTTAAGTATAATTTTAGCTTCAAAAAGTGATACATCTGCAAATGAGTTTTTTTTTATCTCAAAATTGAGTAAACTTAGTTGAATTGATATGTCATTTTAACAGTACTGCTATTCTAACCTCTAATAGGAAGCAATCAGTGAAGTACTAGATTGAAAGTAGTGAGCTGGATTTTTGTATGGTGAGATGATCAGTTATCCAATTCTGTAATGAATTGGTACAAACAGTGTGGGTTATATGGTTCCTTGAGTCATTTGATGCTATTTGAGCAAAAGTTTGGGTAACTGTGTTGTTGTATTAGTTATTTCTTGCAACTTTTAATACACAGTTACCCAAAGTTTTGCTCAAACAGCATCAAATTAGGCAAGAAACCGTATAACCCACGCTGTTTGCACCATTTCATTGCAGAAATGGAGAACTGACCATCTCACCATACAAAAATCCAGCTCACTACTTTCAATCTAGTACTTCACTGATTGCTTCCTATTATAACGTCAAAAAGTACCGAACAGACTATGTATTACGAAGTAATGAATGTTAGTGAGAGTGGAGATAGCAAATATGGTACCTGCTAAATAATTCTAATCAATAAAAATGTCAACTATACAGACAATTCTGCTCAATTGGTGATTGCATTTGTCTATTATAACTTTTTCCTTTCGATCTATTATTATTCGATCATATATTGTTTGACATTATGTCATAAATATCTTTTTTCATTACTAAAAATAATCCTAAACAGAATAAAACTAAACAGCATCTGCAGAAGTAATCATATCGGCATATGATATAATTACCTTTTACCTTCGCTCACGTAGGTACGTGTATAATCGCCGTTCTCACAACGCGAACAAAACAAAAAATAAAATAAAAATCATCTCCGTCCGGAAAGAATCTTTGTCGCCGCCAAAATACACCCCATGACGAAGCTCAATCATAAATAGTCGACTACCTAGAACTTTTTCATCGTTCTCTTTACTCCTTGGGAATAGCCGACGACGGGCCATGCCACCACTGTTATTAGTGTTTCAGTGCGCATGTCTGCGCACCGCGATAGCGCTGTTGGTAAGAGAGAGAGGTTCATTGTTTGATCTTGCATTCAAATCTCTGTCTATTTTTGTCCTGCGACTGGCAAACATGAAATGGGGGAATGGGGAAACTGGCAATACGTAGAACCAGTAAAGCTTCTATCGTCCCTCACTGCAAGTGCTGTGATAGCCTCATTGGTAAAGGCGACTGAAAATTTACGATAGCAGGATTGGAGGTTCAAATCCCGTCCATGTTTGTAAGTTTTATAATGAAATCGATTTTTTTTTATGTGATCTATTATTTTCTAAAAATAGAATAACACACTTAAAATCATTACCCAAAAATGAGTAAAAAAAGTTAGTTTTTACCCTAATTTCTAACTCTAACTCTAACTCTTTAATATCAAAATTTGTTATTGAAATATTTCCCAAATTCACTGTTATTAAGTTGTTATTGCCACTAACAAAACATGTTATTAAATTGATTTTTCAGGAACAAATTTTTGTTATGTGACTTGTTATTTTGCCGCTTATGACAGACAAGTTTATAACTCAATATGTTATGTTAATAACATGAAAATTACTAATTCCATTATGCAGTTATTTTGCCAAAATAACGCATTTTGTTATGCTGTTGTTATTCTCTTCTGCTCGGGTGTTGTCCTTGGATCTGTTAATATTCGATAGGCTCCGTCTAATATAAAAAGAACTTTTCTGTACACCCTAAGAAGTATTCCGTTTTCAGCATAGTTGTTCAATGTTCAGTAAGCATATTTGGCAGGACAGTAGGCGGTCGAGTACGGTGCAAGAGGCAATACTTTTACACCGTCTTTGACCCCCTGAAGACATTTTTTTTTCACACCACAATATTGTTGCTTTGGCTCCGTTTTCCCTCTGGAAATTTCTACAGGAATTCTTCCGGGATTTTTCCAGGAATTCTTCCGGATTTTTTCCGGGAATTTTTCCAGGAATTCTTCTGGGAATTTTTCCAGGAATTCCTCCAGGAATTCCACCGGGAATTCCAACGGGAATTTCTCCAAGAATTCCTATGGGAATTCCTCGAGGACTACCTCCAGGAATTTCTTCAGAAAATCCTCCGGGAATTCCTCTAGGAAATTTCTTTTGGAAACCCTACAGGAATTCCTCCAGATTATTTTTAAAGGATTTCCTTCGGGAATTTCACTGAGAATTTTCCTAGGAATTCCTCCATGAGTTCCTCCGGGAATTTCTTCAGGAATTCCTCCGAAAATTTCAGACCATTTGGAACGGTGACACAGTGAAGGTGACACGCGAAGTAGCGAAAGTTTGACTGGTCGTCAAAAACGAAATACTTATATGGGTCCATGGAAAAAAAAAATCAAGTAATTTAAGTTCAAGAAAAACCTTCAAGCTTCACATTCCATTTGAAATGTCTTCTTAGCAACTCGTATCTAATTTCCCAATTTCTGCCAACCTTATGCATTTCGGCGTTATCCGCACGCGGACGTTCTTAATTACAAAATTTCCTTCTTAATTCAAGCCGAAGGTCGCGCACTCGTCGTTGGTGTTGCTTCTGGAAATTATTTAATTAAAATCCCGTCATGCAGATGTTGATTTTAGCAGTGTAGTCGTTCCTATAATTATTATTGGGAAAAGTAATTAGCATTAATTGCATCTCGAGCAATGAATAAGTAATTAGACGGCGGGAATATTTTGAATTCATTAGTTAACGTCTTATGTGATGAAGACGTTGAGACGTTGAAGACGACGGCAGCGATGAACGGCAGAGACGATGCGGAAGATGGCGTACTGCACATGATTCTTTCAAATAGTTTTGGAAGTGCATGGCAAAGTGTCAGTTTCCTTATGAATACTGTAGGTTTGCTCTACTCTTCAGGAGATGAGGTTGTGTTCAAATCATCCTTTGTGATTTTGAATTTGTAATTTATTGGCAAATACATTTTTATTTTTTATTGTGTGAACATCTTTGAATCAATCATGTTCTTAGAGTTATTAAAACTTTTTTCTTGTTTGCTACCACAGAATACTTGAAAGCTTATTTTTAAATGTAGTGGCTGAGATATAGGACAATACCTGAATCTGATTATACTATTTAACCTATGCTAAAAAGAAAGCATCTATGTGGTGAAAGTTTTATGGACAACAAATCCTTTGTGAATACAATTACGGCTGGGGAAAAGCGGGCTAAACGAATATTACAATGAGATTAATCAGTATGATTATACTTCATTATTATTATTACATATTTTTTAGTTTTATCCAAAAGCAATATCAGTAAGATATATAGAGTTTGTTATTTCATTTGCCTCGAAATCTACTCAATCTTCTATCTTCTTCTTCTATATATATAAAAATGAGTTCGATTTCCCTTTGAGGCAACAAAACTCACGAACGGATGAATCGATCAGCTCGATTCTTGCACGGTTCGATTCGTATTCATGGTAGCTGTGTTTATATGTACAAAAATTTACGAGAATCCTTCAAAAAATTATGAAAATTGAGAAAATACTGATTTTTCATGAACTGGGAAGAAAATCAACACGATCGAAATGAAACCAATCTAGAGTGCGGTGCAGCGATGACTTCAACAGTTGTCAAACCACCACAACCGGGCAAGACAAAGTTTGCCGGGCCAGCTAGTAAAACAATAAAAGTTTAGAGAAGAATTTCTTTTATAAATTAAGTATATCGAGAAAACATACTGTAATTAGTACTTGTTTATTTTTTATTTTCTACTATTTTTCTGAAAATATGCCAGTCTATGTTTCATTTGATGTTAAAGGGAAATTATCCCAATGCTCTAGGATAATTTGATAATATAATCGCATTACTTACATTTTTCAGTTATTTTTCCAATATGTAATAGAATTTTGCCCACAAAGCTTTAAGATATCAATGCTCATCCGTCCCAAATCTCCCCTACCAATTAGAAACTCACAACATCGCACCAGCACGGTTCCCACCACTTGTCAACGCGTATTCATGGCTGTGCATATGCGGCGAACACTCGAAAGTCATCCCTAATTAGCACAATCTGTTCACCTTCGGTCCTAATCCGTGGCTTGAGTGCCGGTTGTGCAGTTTTCATGCGATGATGGTGGTGGATAGGTACCTCCACATGGATGGGAAATCCCTCTCTGAATCCCGTGCGAGCTGAGGGTCCCACTGGCAACGGGAGGCATTAACATGTGTGAATAAAGAAGGAAAATAAATTAAATCTTTTTCCCATGGTGACACTCGCGGGTTCAAAGGTGGGGGCATCGCGTCGTGCATAATTTTGTTGTAATATGACGGGATTCAGTTTTGTCACTTATGATGGTGTCGTTAAAAATGTGGATAAGTGTTGATTCTTGATAACACTTGGTCTTGCGGGAACAGGAAAAATCTACACTTGGGAAACTGCTGCCTAGCAACTATGGTACAGATTTCCTGATCATTATTCTAATAAGGGCCTGTCCATAGACTCTATGGGGGGCGAAGGGGCCTGTCCGAAGTCTACGCTCCATACGAACTTCGAAAATTTTGTTTACGGATTACTATAGGACTACTATTATGGACAGTGCCAAATAAAAACATAACATAACATATTGCCCGTTGCGAAGATTTACAGATTCCAACGCAAATAAATTATTAGGCTCATTTTCAGCGTAGGTGCATTATAAATGTTTGTTTACAATGCAAAACTATCACCAAATGTGTACTTATCAACGCAGCGTAAAATATTCACCAGGACGCGGTCTGTTTTTATATCTGTGGGCCCACGCAAGAAAAATCCACGCAACTAATTTTCGCGCAGGAGTCTAAACAGGTGGAATCTCCGCAATAACATAACATAACATAACATAACATAACATAACATAACATAACATAACATAACATAACATAACATAACATAACATAACATAACAAAACAAAACATAACATAACATAACATAACATAACATAACATAACATAACATAACATAACATAACATAACATAACATAACATAACATAACATAACATAACATAACATAACATAACATAACATAACATAACATAACATAACATAACATAACATAACATAACATAACATAACATAACATAACATAACATAACATAACATAACATAACATAACATAACATAACATAACATAACATAACATAACATAACATAACATAACATAACATAACATAACATAACATAACATAACATAACATAACATAACATAACATAACATAACATAACATAACATAACATAACATAACATAACATAACATAACATAACATAACATAACATAACATAACATAACATAACATAACATAACATAACATAACATAACATAACATAACATAACATAACATAACATAACATAACATAACATAACATAACATAACATAACATAACATAACATAACATAACATAACATAACATAACATAACATAACATAACATAACATAACATAACATAACATAACATAACATAACATAACATAACATAACATAACATAACATAACATAACATAACATAACATAACATAACATAACATAACATAACATAACATAACATAACATAACATAACATAACATAACATAACATAACATAACATAACATAACATAACATAACATAACATAACATAACATAACATAACATAACATAACATAACATAACATAACATAACATAACATAACATAACATAACATAACATAACATAACATAACATAACATAACATAACATAACATAACATAACATAACATAACATAACATAACATAACATAACATAACATAACATAACATAACATAACATAACATAACATAACATAACATAACATAACATAACATAACATAACATAACATAACATAACATAACATAACATAACATAACATAACATAACATAACATAACATAACATAACATAACATAACATAACATAACATAACATAACATAACATAACATAACATAACATAACATAACATAACATAACATAACATAACATAACATAACATAACATAACATAACATAACATAACATAACATAACATAACATAACATAACATAACATAACATAACATAACATAACATAACATAACATAACATAACATAACATAACATAACATAACATAACATAACATAACATAACATAACATAACATAATATAACATAACAAAAAGCTTCAAGATGAATTCGCGATGTTTACGAAAGAGTTCTTCGCAGTGCTCGTGGAAGGGGTTTGAATAAGAGTTTCATGCTAGTAGAATTCCAGGTGCCATACCGAAGGATGTCAAGGTAAATTCTATTGCATACAACAGTTTCCTTGGAGGGTCATAAATCGAACCTAGACACCCTCAGCATGATCTTACTTTATGAACCCAATTTACATTGCCTATTGGATTAATTTCATGTGCAAGCTGAGAATTCCAACCACTGAAATGCAAACCTCCAGCTGCAATCGTAATCAAAATCAGCTTGTCCAAACGGAATGCCATTGATCACGGTGTGCACCAGTTAATGAAACTTTTTTTTTTCGCTCCTACGGGGGTGCAATATGCATTATTTGATTTTGATATAAATATTTTTAATTCAATATTTGGATTTTATTTACGTCCCCGGAGAAAATGCGCATTTCATCAGTACATACACCCATGCGCATCGCCGGTACAAGGCAAGGGGGCAGCTGCTGGAAACCCGTCATAAAAAAAAATCAAACGAACCTAACGAGGCAAAAACCAAATGATGAGAACTGTAATCAGCGATCCATGTGTGATGTGGAGTGATATGGATTCTGATTTCGGGGGACAAAAAGCAGAGCTTCCATCAGAAGGGGAGCACCGCCCAAGTCCAACAAAATTTAATAAATAAAATTAAATATTGGTTTGATTTATTTCTTCTTTTTTATTATCCTTGCTGGCGTAGGTATTACTCGGCAGCATGATTTCGCTTGTGCCGGCGTGGTGGACCCTGCGATATCATGTGTTAGTTCAAATCAGCTGAAAAAATATGGAACAGCCAGCCTCTCAGTCGCCCATCCGTTCCGGAGCACCGCGAGCCGAGGGCCACATCTGCTGACGGAGTCGATATAACTCCACAGACAAACAGACGTAACACTCTTCAAAACGGCTTGGCACATGCATTTAACGATCAATTCAAATAACATTTGATTTGCGCGATCGTTCCACCAGATGCGCTAGTGTTCGATCGCTTTGACGTTTGCCAGTGTACACGTTGCTGAATGATGCAAACGAAAATTACAGGTAATTTGTGTAGTAGTGTGCGTGTCAGCAAAATGTCAAATCGAAATCCATCATGGCCGACAGTGTCGCGCGCGGTTCTACCAACAGATGGCAGTGTGCTCATGAAAATGACACTGTGCAAAAGTTTTTGATGAATTTCCTCTAAGAGTTACGTCTGTTTGTCTGTGATAACTCGGAACCGGGGAAAAGGACACAAATTGAAGCCAAAATCCAGACATATTTCTATTTAGTATTTACACTACATGTATCCCTCTAACGAAGATCTGCAGCGAAGCAATAAGACTAACGTGCAGCTGTAAAATTTATGATTTAATATTGTTTTAGATGAAATGCTGGCAATTCCGTTTTGGGGATTTTTCCACTTTCTTCGTGCCTTCCTTGATGGGGTGTTTTCCTGCTGTCATTCGTCTGCAACGAAAGGATGCCCGCCGTCCTCAACCCGGTAGGACCAGGAACGGAAACAGCAAAAACCTGGAGATATTTGTCAGATGGTGTCATAAATGCCGACTATGGTGGGATGCGGCTGTCTACATATGTATGAACGGTTCAAATGGAGCTAGATTGGTACTGGGCGATCGGCTGATGATGCAGTTATAAAAAAAAACCACCAATCGATGAAATGACAAAAGTTCAAATAATCATTCGAAGGATAAAACATCTAGAGTTTCAAAAATTTTAGGGAACTTTCCTATACTGGCATGTCATGTTCTATCATGGGTAGGATTATTTGCCTATATGTATACAACAAGTTTGTTTTTTAGGGATAGTGTTGATCTTATGTGGATGATGGTACAACAGTTTTAGCAAAATTTTACATTTCGTTACGACTTTATCGACGGCTTTTATAAACTTGATCTTCAGAATCAATCCGAGATTACCAGCCTAGTAGAACCACTTCACCGCAGTTACTCTTAGGATGATCTTGCAGTTCTCAGCAGCAAGTCGGGGAGATTTTGTATGTGGGAAAAGGATGGCATGGCTCTTCGCCAAATTACAACGGATCTTCCAGTTATTGTAGTATTGTATCAGAAAGTTCAGGTCTGGTTGGAGCTTTTGTGTGAGTGATCTTATCACTCTGCCGCTATAAACGACTGCTGTGTCATCTGAAAACAGAGACAAAGGCCGATAGACCCGTTATCCGAGAGGGGAGTCGTGTCCGCAGTAAATCTCCCCTGTGGGACACCGGGAATATCTTGCTGTCTAGAGGTGGAGCAAATTGAAACCTTAAACTTCCTTCACGACGACTGGTAGTCATTGTTGATCTACACTATGAAACTTAGAGAGTGTATTGCAGCTTGTACAGCAGGCCATCATGCCATACGTTGTCGAAGGGTTTCCAATGTTGAGCAACACCATAACAGGTGTTTTGGAGTAAGATTAGTCGCTTTTGAGGATGTTAGTAAAAGGCGAACACGAAATTATTGCGACACCGAAAATGCCATGCCAATTTTCTTATAATGTTTAGAATCAAACCAAAATTTTAGGGTAGTTTTATACATATATTTACTTCAAAAATCAAAAGAAAAGTTAATCGATGGAGCCTTGAGTGTAAAATTGAACGCATTTTCGCTTGATGCCCTCCATCAAAGTCTTTACAGTGTCATCTCGCACCAGTTTCTCAGTTTTTTTTCCTATTTTCTTAACATGTCCTTCTCGTCTTTGACCATTGCCCAGTACTGCTCCACCGGGCGCAGCTCCGAACAGTTTGGCAGATTCATGTCCTTTGGAACAAAATGGACAGAATTGGCCTCATACCACTTCACGACACTTTTAGAATAGTGGCATGATGCCAAATATGGCCAAAATAGCGGAGCTTCGTCGTGCTGCTGCAAGAACGGCAAAAGGCGCTACTCGAGGCACTCAGATTTGTAGATCTTGCCATTTACTGTGCCCTTTGTTACGAAAGGCTCACTCCTCAGTCGGCAAGAGCAGATGGCCTGCCAAATGAGATATTTGGAGGCGAACTTTGACATTTTCTTCTTCTTAAATTTGTCAACCACATCGAACTTGCTATTGCCGGTAAAAAACTCCATCCCGGAATTTGCTTAAAATCGGCTTTTATATAGTTTCGTCGTCCATCACACAGAAGCCATATTTTGTCAGCATCTTCTCGTAGAGCTTCCGTGCCCGAGTTTTAGTCGTCGATTGTTGCCGCTTATCGCGGTTTGGGATGTTCTGTACCCTGTATGTAAATATGTAGTATAGCTTTCTTCTTTGCATTCTGGACGTAGCTCTGCGACATGCCGATCTTTTTAGCCAAATCACGGCTTGAAACGTTGTGATTTGCTTTAATCATCCGCTTCACCTTTTCCCTTCGTCTTTTTGTTCTCCGGTCCCGGTTTTCTTCCAGCTCCTTTGCCGTGATCCATCGTCAATCGCTCCTGGAACCGATTCAACACTCTGGATCCGGTTCAATGGTGAATGTTCAACATTTTTCTCAACTGCCGGTGCAACAGGTCAGGGAATTCCAGGTGTCTGGAAAGAATTTGTTCTCTCGACTCGCGTTGGTTCATCTTCATTTTCATTTTCTTCTTCTTTCTGGCCAACTAGCACCGTTCGGCGCCAGTTGTGTTTTACGTCGGCTGGGTCTAGGAGATAAGCCTTAAATTCCGACGCCCCAGGGAGACAGCCACCACACCTGAGGACCCTACATATCGAACCCATCAACACATGAGCCGGGACCTACGGCTTTACTTCCTATCCGAGGGAAGACGTGATCACGGATTTTATGTCTCAGAAAATCCCATCGGCGTCGACGGGAGTTGAACCCCGACCGACTGGGGTGAGAGGCAACCACGCTTACCACTACACCCCCGACGCCGACTTTTCGTTGAATCGAAAAACACGACTTCAAGTTTGGCAGCATGTAAACAATACACATCAATGAGAAAGTGTGCAAAATTTGATTGATGTTTACCCAATGGTAAAAAAAGATATGCCCTGTTGAATTTCGTGTTCGCCCTTTATCTTGAGTCAGTTGGTGTACGATGGATTTGCAAATTTGCACTTTTTTTTTAAGCATGGCACTTTTTTTAAGCATGGATGGCGAAACTGTTCCTTAAAAAAAGTGTTATTTTGATCAGCAAATTTAGGTAGCCGACGGTAGGTTGCTCTTTCGAAATGCTTTGGAAATCCCAAGAGAAGACGGATGGGACTATAACTTTTAGGATGACTTTAGCTGACTCTTCTCCTTGAAACAGCTAAGCCTGAGGCACATCAGTGCCAGATGTTAATAGAACTGGTGGCTCAAGTATTTGACGTATAATTTCTTTTTATGATGATTAAATGTAGGTCGACAATTCGTCGGCTATGGTATTCAACTTCTCCATGAAGTCGTTGAGGAATCAGGCAGCATTATTCGGTCTAGTCATGGCCAAGGTTTTTTGTTTTCATACACTTCGAACGTGAGAACGATCGCTGCTCAAACCAAGTCTTCAAGATCATCGTAGAAGATCCAAACGATATGCCAGGAGGAGAAATTCAGACAGATGATTGCAAGGTTCAGCGCTCACCAGCTGATGACCGATAACTACCTATGACTCATCGCCACTTCCACAAACATGGTCATTCTTAACACCTTAGGATTTATGACAATTCTCAAAACGTCTTGAAAGCAAATTGGCCATAAAATTGTTGCTATTTGTTTACCCCGGGCTCTCGGACCATCATTGCAATCGGTTTTCGGTATCGCTCGACGATCGTTTACTTTATCGACTAAATATCCTGAATAATGGAAAGGCTCAAAGTAAAATACTCCCACCCGTAAACCTGTATGTTCCTCTCTGGAGCCACCATCATGATCATCGCTCTCCATGATGTCTAGTAGAGCTAGCTCGTCTGTCTCTTCCGGAGATAGCATTTTCTACACGTCCGTGCTGTCTCACAGGAACCAGATCACCAATTTTGATGCTCCACGTTTCCCCCCATTTGGTCCGGCGAGTGATGACCGTTGTGTACTTCTTAAGGACAGACTTGTTAGAATCCCAAAATGGCCGCCACAATGGCCGACTTTGGTACCTACTTACGATTTTGAGGGCACAAATCTCTTCGTAAACAAAACCAGCGCACTTGATCTTCTTAGTTTAAGCTTATTACGTGTGAGCAAGAACAGATTAATGAAATGCACTGCTGTGTGAAGCTTGCTTCTTGAGATTTGTGCGTTTGAAGTTCTGATGCACTGTTGAAGCGGGAATTCAAGACGTTTGTCCTTAACCCACCTACGCAAAAACTCGGCACAAAGCGATTGGGCCCCAGCTACTCCGTAGGTCTAATCGCTGTAGCATTATTGGCCGGATGGATGTATCTTCAGGCTACTGGAATTGATCGACAGGAAGTCGTTAGATGAGTCCAATTTTTTATCAGGTGGAGCGCCGCAGTGCTTATGAACGAGTATTGTGTTTTAGCACTTGAAGGACCCATATAGTCACAGCTGTAAAGATGTGGGTATTCAGCATGACCATGTTGAGAGTTCCATTCGGTTGGTCCAGGAACGTTTCGAATCTTTGACTTCCTTGGACATAGATTATCTTCGTGCCTGCCACACGATATAAACATCCAAAATTATCATTGGTAGAAGATACTCTCAGTTAATAACTGTAGAAGTACTGAACACTGTGGACACTGAGCTGAAAAGGAGGCTTAGTCCCAGTTGGGGCATCACGCCAAGAAAGAGGAGGAGTGAAAGGACGATGCCAGAGTTTCGTTATTCTTGCGTTCTTTCTCTAAGTCATTGCTCGCACCCTGGACTGTGTGTACAATTGTCAACCTAATTTTATTTTTATAAAGATACTGTATTAAATGAATCATATAAAAAATAACGTTACCGAAACCGTGAGGCAGACGGATTACCAGCATTCAACCAACGTATAGGTAGGACATATCCACGTTTTGGCCGTAAGCGAAAGATTTATTTTAATTTCATTCGGTTTACATTCGTAAGAGAATTGGTTTGTCTTCTAATGAAAATCCACCGCACACCACCAGTCTTCCTCCCTTCATGATGTCCTACCGGGGGAAGATGCTTGGCGATCTCAAGAGTGGGTGTGCATGTGTGTGAGTGCATAATATAACATCCATCTTCATTTTGCATATTTGTTCTGCTAGCGAGCAAGAAGACGGAGGAACTTCCGTGCTTCTTGTCTTGTTTGTGGATGGTACGGCGGCACTTGCTTCTAATTCTTACGTTGTGGGTCGCTGGTCTGTTGAAGAGCCTTACGGGCTAGCCAGTGAGTGAAGAAGTATGGCTCCTCATATGAGCTTTCGTACAAAAGGAACATTTTTGTGTGGTGTTGAGCTGACGCGTGTAGTGCACGGTGCACAATGGGATGCACTGTTATAATTTTCACTACTATATCGGGATACAGATTTGTCATTCAAATTGCTGCAGTGTATTGTTGACTGCAGCAATTTGAATGACAAATCTGTATTCTGAGGTTCGTTGCTCGATGAATATTCTAACCATAACATATTTTAATAAAAACACGTGTATATTCAATCAAATGCCACACGAAACCATGAACCAGCTTAACGCATCAAACAGATCCTTCATGACCAAACTCCGTAGCCCAATGTGCAAGTACATCGCCACCGTATTAGCACAACCCGCCACCACCAGGGAGGAAATGAAAGTGTGGCCAGAGGAGCCCATGCCAGCCAACTTCCAAATTAAAGACGAAATAATGAAGGAAGATGATGATGTGAGCGAACGGATCCCCCGCATCCGTACGTTTTCTGGAGAAATGAGCCAAGCATGTTGGTTGGTTGGTTGGCTGGTTGACTGGCTGGCTGGCCGTATCTTGGCATACCTCCATCCTTATGCAGTGTGTGCAGCACGTGTTCTCGGAGGTTCCTTCCCCGCCCGGTGCGGGTGGGTTAATGGCATGTGTACCTACTAGGGGCACTGTAGCACAATGCACCTTGTGTTGAAATTTCTACTGTTTTCAAAAACCATTAATTGTTGAAAAGTTCCGTTCAATTTTATTCCATAAATAGTAAAAACCAGAATTAGCGCAGACAGAGAAAATAGAAAATCACAAATAACACCAGGTGGAAGGTATTCCTGTACCTCAAAGCCGCGATTGAGCGAGCGAAAACAAAAGGAGCCAAAACCGCAGCCTGTCAGTGCCAATGGGTGCTCAAGTATGAAATGAAACTTACATGCAGATGGGACAGAAGAGTGTCAGCGGAGTTCAAAGCTGACACGTTTAAATAGTTGTTAACCGACGACCCGGCTGACTAGCTGAAACTGGTTTGAGCACTTTGGAAACCTTCTTCAAGTGTCGACCTCGCCACCTACATTTTGGGATAATGTGCCAAAACTTCGACGTGTTTCGCATTAACACTGATGCGATATCATCAAATCATGTAGCAGAGGGTGGTTGAGCACATATCAACCGAGATGCTTGAAGCCGTAATATGTATCTGAAAAGTGATCCTGAATCGGATACAACTGAACCACTGTGCACTGTAGTGTTCTGTATTTGATACGCCTTAACTCGTCCCTATGTGCATTTTATCCTGCTCTCCCCCAGCACAACTACACTATGCTAGAGCAGCACTTTCGGAGCTAACTGGTGTTGCTGCTGGTTCAAATGGTCGTCAGCATCAGCCGGGTTTGTTGGGCTGCTGCTGCTGCTGCTGCTGCTGCTGCTGCAATGTGTCCTCCTCTCGTGCATACGTATGCGAAGGAAAACCTACACGGGCGAGAGTCGGAGAGTTGCTGCCGTTACCCACCGTACCAACCGCCGCCGGCGGCTCTACGGAGCTTCGGAGCAGAAGTAAACAATTTTAATTAAAACAACGGATAATTAAACTAGACAAATTTTCTTTGGTAGCTTTTATGAAAATGATTTTATTTAGTTCTTTCCTTCCTTCAGCAGAATTAGTATCAGCAGCAGCAGTGGCAACATCAACAGTAGCAGCAGTAAATGAGCTTTTCTGTGCTCCGGCAGATTCTTGATTCCGCTCCGCACTCCGGCGGTGGGTGTAGATTCGGAGCCGGAAGAAAGTAGTTGCAGTCAGGAAGACGGCTGAGTTCCGATGGTGGACCATGAGCTTATTGTTCCTGTAGGTACAGCTCGCATGGTGGTGGAGCGTTATGCCGGCAAATAGGATCTGTTTGGTTTGCGAAGAGATGTGTATTTTTCATTAAAATGTTAATCTTAGAGGTTGGACCATCGAGAAGACAGTCGTCGTCAAGCATAACCGGTAGTGCATTTCGGTTGAAGAAATTGCTGTTGAGATGGGCCGGGATTTCATTTCGAAGGGTGCATTTCATTAGCACATCGTCTTGCTACAAGTTAGGGAATCGCGCTACTTGGGCGGTGGCTTCTATATTCGTCTGTTTTCCACTATAACTCAGTCAATCTTGAACCAATTGACACAATTCTTGGAATGCGGTGAGATAGGTATAGTATCTACCCGTGTACAAAATTTCAAGTCAATCGGTTCAAAATTGACCGAGTTACAGTGGAAAACAGACGAAAATAACAGACGAAGAAAACCACCGCCCAAGTAGCGCGATACCCTATTATTGTTTTGCTTTCTTCGGAATCGAACAACGGGAGGCAATTTCACTGAAGTGTAATCATCAAGAAAATGAAAATTGCTATTGATTACACAGTCACTGGTTCCGGTTCCCAGGAAATACACGAGAATTAATGGTCAGTAGAATTTAATCACCCAGAACATGAAGGAATGCATCACAATTGAATGCCGACCCCTCACGTGCTTAAGTAGACATGGAAAACCTTTCAGTGCCAGGTGAAAAGTTCTCATTGCTGTACGGGAAATCCCTTTTGTGTGTTTGTGTCCATACGGCATGTCTATGATTTATGGCTAATTAATCACAAAGGATTTCATTTTATGGTTGAGTGAAATAATAACAATGCTGTGCCTTTTTCTGACTGATGTTGCTCCTCCATTACGGTATTACTGGTTTCATTGGAGATGATGCATGAAACATGTATGGATCAAATGAGTTGGAAATATAAATTGCCACCTCTGTCCGCGGAAAATCTGTACTACTATAGATCTGAGAGAAATTTATTATCCTTCGGGGCATGAATGGAACATAATAGAAATCTAAAATTCTGGCTGCGTTTAAATCTAAACGTAGTACTCAAACATGCCTTCGATGAATGAATACTTTAAGTATTTTTCGAAATTTTAAAATGTGAATACAAGTAAAACATATAACGTTGAATCAGGTGCAACTCAAACAGCGTCTGTTCTGGCATCAAGCGGCTGAGTATGAAATGCAGTATCGCGTCAGATATACCTCAGGAACGAGACAGTCCCTTCGACGCGATACATGCAGTGTGGCCCCGGTAACGTAGCCTGATGAATACCTTCAAAAGCAATAGTAGAGTAAACGGATTGAATCAACGGCAACAGAACCGGCAACGAATTAAGCACAACGATTGGAAATTCGGATCTTGGAACGTGAGAACTTTAAATGAACCACGCGTTGGGCTCCTGACTCGTGAACTACAGAATGTTGGCTTTAACGTGGCAGCTATCCAAGAAATCCGCCGGCCCGGAGAATGCAAATTCCGAGCAGTGATCCCATCGCCAACACTTCATTCAAGTACCACATCCACTACAGCGGCAGCGATAAGGCAGACTATGGAGTTGGCTTTAAAGTGATCGGGAAGCAGATGAAGCGAGTTATACGGTGGAAGTCGATAAGGGACCAAATCTGTGTGTTGAGGATGAAGGGCAAATGCTTCAATTAGACCAAACCCACTCGTGGGTTTCATACTACACACGCAACAGCACGTCGTTAACGATTTTTAATTTCGTTATCCACCCATTTTCGCACCGGTCGTTCGTTTCCATGTGAGTAAAATAATGATCGGTCGCCTTTGCGCACCGGTGGTCTCTATTCTATCCGTACCATCGGTTTTTTGCACTTCTGTAAATCATCGCAATATTTTGTGTATTTCTATGGTGTTATTGCAAATCTTATTCAGTATAATAATCTGTGCTCATATTTTGAACGAAGGGGTTTTTGATAAGACTGAAAACAGTTAGTAAAAAATAACTCAAATAAAAAATTCCCTTGGAGAGTTGTATCAGTTTTGGTGCATTTACCCAAGTAACACACTTGTCACCGAAGAGTCACGGCGGCGCAGGTTTTTGTTGTGCAGAAGTCACTGCGACTTACTTCTAGCAAATAAGTATGGGTCATTCCACACCAAGTGTACACACTGCGTGTTATCGACCATCACGGATTTTGACCAAATTTTGTTGGAATGTTTGTTTAAATGGAGGAAGAAAAAATCCAAATTTTGGTGCCGATCGGATCACCCCTCGGCCCATGGCAGCACCCCTCGTCTTTGCCAATACAAGAAAAATCCAAATTTTTCCTTCCTTTTCTTAATTTATAACTTTGAAAATACAACATATACACATTTGTGACCTTCGGCTTTTTTTAAGAAAATTGATGGAGGAATCCAGGAAAAATATTATTTTTTCGATACAGTGTTGCCAAACATGTTATTTTTTAATTTTAAAATTTAAAATCGATTTTTCGTCGAATGAGTATATTTTGATTTCAAAAATTTTGATTCCATCGTGTTTATCAGACATTTTCCAATCGAAAAAGCTTAACTCCCCGAGGTCTTTTGGGCCGTTCCAAAGATACATATATAAAATAAGTCCAATTTACAAGTTTCGCTAAGAAAACATTATTCAATGCAATTTAAAGGTGATTTGACCAAGGAGAATAAATAAACTATGTAAAAATAATAATATGACAGTGTTGCCAGTTTATCAATTATGGATTTATTAGAATAGATAACAATAAATTGTTTAAAATTTATGTATTATAATCCTTATTTCAATTGAAATTCTACCTATGTAAACATTAAGGTTGACAAAAGTGTTACCAGACATTTTAATTTTATTGTCAAAATTTACATGAGAACTTTTGTATCAAATCAAATTATCAAGCAAGAATAATAAATTCCTTTTTTACAATTTTATTACTATTGGCAACACTGAACCTTGATAGTTTTCGTTTGGTGTACAACTTTTTATTCTTCGAACAAACCTTTAATAAGGGCAGTGGTAAATTCAAATGTTCACTGAAATTTATTCATGGTTCAGAATTACGCTAATTGATTCCGACTGTTCGTGGTGTATTTTCGATACGGAAATTACTCAACTATCAATACTATGTCACTTACTCATTTTTGGCCAATCTTAATGTTGTTTGGATGCCTGGATAATTACACCTTGTACGCATTCCCGGCTTGCTAGTCGTTTATATGTGCCATCTAATTCTTCGCTTGGTCCTTTTTCATGGGCGAAACAATGCAACTCTACGTTAACTCAAAAATCCTTCTCGTGACACTTTTACATTTGAACTAACTTTTAAGCTCTTTTCGCATCCTCTCTGGTTCGCTCTCTTTATTGATATAAAAAAAAGAACAAAACAACTCAATTTTGGAAATTCAATGCGGGAAGCCAAAAATGAGTAAGTGACATAGAATTGATAGTTGAGTAATTTGAACTGGCGGTTGGGTAAAAAGAACTTCTACTCTAAGTACTCTGTCTGTATGCGAGGTAATGGAAATTGTCCACCTCAAGGTTGGGTGGATTGAACTCACTTTTGTGAACTTTTCTTTCCCCGTACAAGTTCAAAACAATGGATAAACAGAAAAAAAATGAATAGCAACTTGTACGCTAAGGCATAACATGTCATCCAGAATGGTTTTTCGTAATTCTGAACTAATTTTTAGGATTTTTTCGCTTTTCAGTCCGATTGTGAGCTCAAAAACAACCTTATGTTCTCTTACTCCGACGTTTCGATCCGTATCGGATCTTTCTCAAGCCCGATACGAAGCGTCGGAGTATGAGAACATAAGGTTGTTTTTGATCTCACAATCGGACTGAAAAGTTAAAAGATCCTAAAAATACACAAAGAACAGTCGGAATCAATTAGCGTAATTCTGAACCATGAATAAAATTCAGTGAACATTTGAATTTACCACTGCCCTTATTAAAGGTTTGTTCGAAGAATAAAAAGTTGCACACCAAACGAAAACTATCAAGTTTTCACCGAAAATAGCCAATCTAACTAAGCATATAAAGTATCGCGGTGATCAAACCAAGTCAGACCAAGTCAGAAAACTATCAAGTTTCAGTGTTGCCAATAGTAATAAAATTGTAAAAAATGAATTTATGATTCTTGCTTGATAATTTGATTTGATACAAAAGTTCTCATGTAGATTTTTACAATAAAATTAAAATGTCTAGCAACACTTTCGTCAACCTTAATGTTTACATAGGTAGAATTTCAATTGAAATAAGGATTATAATACATAAATTTTAAACTTTAGCAATTTATTGTTATCTATTTTAATAAATCCATAATTGATAAACTGGCAACACTGTCATATTATTATTTTTACATAGTTTTCTATTCTCCTTGGTCTAAATCAGCCCAAATCACCTTTAAATTGCATCGAAAAATGTTTTCTTAGCGAAACTTGTAAATTGGACTTGTTTTATATATTAGAGAAAAACGGGTTTCAAGCTTAAAAACGCTGTATCTCTGGAACGGCCCAAAAGACCTCGGGGAGTTAAGCTTTTTCGATTGGAAAATGTCTGATAAACACGATGGAATCAAAATTTTTGAAATCAAAATATACTCATTTGACGAAAAATCGATTTTAAATTTTAAAATTAAAAAATAACATGTTTGGCAACACTGTATCGAAAAAAAAAAATTTTTCCTGGATTCCTCCAACAATTTTCTTAAAAAAAGCCGAAGGTCACAAATGTGTATATGTTATAATTTCAAAGCTATAAATTAAGAAAAGGAAGGGAAAATTTGGATTTTTCTTGTATTGGCAAAGACGAGGGGTGCTGCCATGGGCTGAGGGGTGATCCGATCGGCACCAAAATTTGGATTTTTTCTTCCTCCATTTAAACAAACATTCCAACAAAATTTGGTCAAAATCCGTGATGGTCGATAACACGTTTCCACTTTTTCTCGGTCACTTCATATGGAATGACCCGTATTTATTCGTTAGAAGTAAGTCATAGTGACTTCTGCGCAACAAAAACCTGCGCCGCCGTGACTCTTCGGTGACAAGTGTGTTACTTGGGTAAAGATATCATTTTCTCAATAATGTATGATTGTATTTAATCCCGGAATTCAAGCAATCTTTTTTTTTAAATTATATGTTTGTTGCTTACTGTTTGACTTGTAGGTTGAATTTTCATCTAAAATAATATCCATCTCTTCGATATCCATGTTGCCTTTCTCGCAGGAAATTTATCTGAATTTGAGATTTTGAGCATCTTTTTTAATAATTAGGTTTATTGAATAATTACATCCCTTGCAATTCCAACACATTTATAACGTAGTCACGTAGTTGTCTCCTTTACAACTTCGCGTAGGTCAAGATTCTTGAATCCTGGTCATAGTAGAAGCTGTTTTCTAACAGTCTGTGATAAGTTTGCGCAACCTTTTTTCATTAACGTGTATTTTAACATCAGCTAATTCTATACTCAGTCACAACCTTTTAGTTACAAAGCATCTACCGGAAATCTTAATATATATATTGCGATCCTTTGGATGCTGGTATATGAATATTTTGTTGGAAGCAGATTCTATGCGCTTGAAGTAGACTGCGTATTTGTCAAAGTACAAAATGAGTCCACTCTCCTTTTTGGCACTTCATACAACAATTGTTGTATTTTAACATCCAACACCTTGCTTTTTCTATAACGAGGAACCTACAATATGGCAGTCCTGCACACCGCCTATTTTAATTGATGAAACTTGGCAGCTCGACTACATTTTTTTCAGATTTTTATCGGTATGATTAAAGTTTGTTTTTAGAAAAAAAATAACTGTAGTGTTTCTATGATATATGAATTGAGTTAGGCACAGTCAAAGCATCTTTGAAAAATCGTAACCACTCTTATCTAATCTTATATGTACATACGCAGCCAGTACGGAATCATTCTGGAATCACCCTGGAAAGCAATCGTGTTACTGTTCTTGTCAATATTGATGCTTGCAGCATATCAGAGATATGACACATGCATCAAAGCGGCCAGGTCTACTGCGTTGTATTTACGCGCAAAGATGATTCTTCGAAATACTTGGAGTACAGAATATTTTCTTTCGGCAAGGTACTTCTCGAATTTTCAGGGGAGGAAAGATGCGTGGATATATTGTACCAAACGATCCAGATTACATGTTGATGAATATGTTTTAAATATATGAAAATGTGGATAATAGAGCTATGAATAATTGTGTAATATTGGAAAGATCTCCCCAATTGTTGGGTTGTTTTTATAGATTTATTGTTGAACCTCCTTTTCACATGGGGTCTTCGCAGATTTTTTTTCTGCTTTGCCCTATTGTTTCTACAAGAGTGAAGCTACCCATTTTGCACACTTTCTTCCTAATGTCTCGTTTATTTAATTTATATTTTTGAATTTATATTTAATAAACCACCCACTGACGACCACCATTTTCAAAAACAGCAATCAAACCAAAACTCCTTTGCCTTTTTCGAAATATACACGACAAAATGAAAGGCAAGAATTAGAAGGGCAAGGGGGGCAAGGCAAGGGTTAGAAAATACGCACATCTTCTCACCGGAATCTGCGACGGATGACGATAATTTTGGAACTTGTCGGAACGAACTTCGCGAGTTATTTATTTGGTCATTTTTCTAAATGTGCGAAACCACACTTTACTTGCTGCGTAGAAACCCCGGCTCAAACATGTACGTGTTAAAATAGCAAAACTCACTGAATCACTATACATTTCTTCAAATATTAGTTTCGAAACGATCGGCCGAATCAAAAACTAAAGGTGCGATTATGAACAATCGTAACTATTTTTAAGAGAAAATCAATACATTTTCGTTATACATTATATTAAAATTGGCGAAGAAGGGAAAACTTTATTCATAACATACTTAAGCAAAGCTTGTCAATTTAAACTAATGTTTCCCAAACTTTTAGGAGGTATCGCCCCCTTAGAGCTTCAAAAAAATATGTTCGCCCCCCTAGGTGAGATTTTTATTTTTTCTGTAGTAGAAGGCTGAAACTGTGCTTAGCTAAAGCCTTTAAAAGTGTTACTGTGGCAAATCTAGCAGTGCCATTCAGTGTATCTAATTCTGTGTAACTCTCATTTTCATTAAATTGTTTTATAAATACGTTCATTTTCCGCATTTGAAAAAAAATATAGTGAATTTCAATCGTACTTACAAAAATATTGAAATCGTGTTTATGCCTACTTCTCAAACCGTTGTTAATGGATCAATGAAGCTAACTTTTCTAGTGTTGGCCGCATGTAAACAGAGGCGCCACCGTATATGGCCATTAACATTGTGACAGCAGTGGAATTAGGCTATGGCTACGGTGGCGCTCTCTGTTCAATCCATAGCGGCCGTTTAAGTTATTTTAGTGATCCATTCAACATTTATTAATCGAAATAGAACGAACTGTAAACACATATGAACACTCGATATTCCCAACCAGATGCTTTATCATTGTTCTTAAAAGGATTTTTTCAACAACTGAGAGTCAATGTTTGATCACAAGTAGTCAAACAATATTGATGGAGAATTTGAAAAGCATTACAAACATATGTTATGTGAAAAAGTGCAACTCAGAAAAATATCGGTGTGTTGCCGAGGGCAGAAAATCTCGATAATAAAGAAACATAATAAAAATAAATATCGTGTATTTTCAAATGTAGTAACGTTTCTCCAAATGTACATCCAGATTCAAATCAACGAGCTTCGTATAAATTTGAATGCTTTCTGTGTTTTAAATAAATTATCAAATAAGTAAATATGCAGCATTCATGACTAGATTTAAATAGAATATCTAAATGGAATTTTACGCAGTATTTTTAAAATGTTTTCAAATAAACTTCAGTAAGGTTTAGAATTCCTCCGAGAAGCTTCTCTGAAATATTTCAAATACAGTTGTTTGTAAACACTGTGATACGAATTTTATCAGAAAAGTATTCTGAAATTCGTCTGATATTCATGTTTTTGCTTGGAAATTCCATCAATAAGTCCACCTACGAGTTGAAACGCAATTTTTCTCATAAATTCGCGAAAAAAATTTCGTTCTTTTCATAATTTTGACAAAATCTAATTACGATTCTCGCATGTTCATTATAGGAGTTTTCTAATATATTTATATTTAGATTTCCAGAATCACACAAACCCATCAGAAATAATGTGTAGCAGTCTTGTCTAGCAATTTTGTCAAAGAGTCCACATAAATACCTATAATACTGTAAAATTTAGTTGATGCTTATGTTTAATAGTCACATCCTAGTCATTATCCTAGTCAAAACTTGAACTGTAAGGCGTAAGCCTGAATGTCAGGGAGTTTTTATGATTCAGTTCACATTCTCGACTTGTAATTCAACACTTTTGATGTTTTCCAATCAGGGCCCATATAGCCGAGGCGGTAAACGCACGGGTATTCAGCATGACCATGCTGAGGGTGACGGGTTCGATTCCCGGTCGGTCCAGGATCTTTTCGTAAAGGAAATTTCCTTGACTTCCTTGGGCATAGAGTATCTTCGTGCCTGCCACACGATATACACATGCAAAATGGTCATTGGCAGAGTAAGCTCTCAGTTAATAACTGTGGAAGTGCTCATAGAACACTAAGCTGAGAAGCTGGCTTTGTCCCAGTGAGGACGTTACGCCAAGAAGAGGAGGAGGATGTTTTCCAATCATTGAAAAAATCGCCCCCCTTTTTGGTATTTTCGCCTCCCAATTTTGATTTCTCAAATTTTCGCCCCCTGGGCCTTATTTTCGCCCCAAGGGGGCGATTTCGCCCACTTTGGGAATCACTGATTTAAACCTATTATTTTTCGCCCCCCAATTTTGATTTCTCAAATTTTCGCCCCCTGGGCCTTATTTTCGCCCCAAGGGGGCGATTTCGCCCACTTTGGGAATCACTGATTTAAACCTATTATTTTTCTGCGTTTGTATTGTCACTCTATCACAATTGTATGTCAGACAATTTGTTGTGTTATTCGTATAACGATCTATGTATTATTTGGTTGAAAATTTCAAAGCAAGTAAAAATAAAAATTTTAAATATTTGATGCAAACTAAAATAAATTCCTACCTATACAAAACAAGAAAATCATTCTCTAGAAACTATATACCTGGCAACAAATCCATACTCATGGATTGAAGCAGGGTCATTCTCTTTCAAATTTTCTGTTCAACATTGCACTCGAAGGAGCGACTAAGAGGTCTGGCATGCAGAGGATTGGCACTATCATCACACGGCCGCACATGCTCCTCGGCTTTGCGGACGATATTGACCTCATCGATCGATGCCGCAGGGCAATCGAGGAAGCTTATGCTCTTCTGAAGAGAGAGAGACAGCGTTGCCGCAGCTCTGGTAGATGGTATGATCACCTCTAAACGTTCGTGCTACGAGCGCTACGATGCTGAACCCGCGGTCCTTTAGTAGATCGGCAAGTATACGGGTGCTGCCAATGAAGTTGACAAATCGGCAATTTAACGTACCGAGTTTCCAATCGCAAGTCTTTTTTATTCACTGAGATCATTGCCGTTGGTCTTGGTCCGTATTGCTAATTGTCAGTTACAATGCATTTTTACGACCCCCTACTTTCCAAAGGGCCATAGTTTACAGTTGAGCTTAGAGTTCTTCCCTGGCACACGGACGTTGATCCGCCGCCCTAACATGTTGATCAGACGCTGTTGTGTGCTGCTCCTCCTGGAGAACAGACGCGTAGGCTTGCAGAAGAAAACCTTTCCTTGTTAGCATAAGACCAAAGTTCCCACCAAGGTTGGTTACCAAATCTTCATTAAGGTTGCTCGTTGCTTGGCCGGTGCATCTGAAGACCCAGATACACGAATGCGGACCCAGATACACGCAATTCTATGAATGGCTTTGTAGTGTCCTATGTAGGAGAGTCCATATTGTGGGCTTACAAGATTGTGAGAATATCTCGTTAATGGAGGCAGTAAACGTGACACTGGGTTGCGACGATTATTCAGTTTTATGAACGAGCAGCAAGAAAGCGCCAGCTCCACTACGGTGTATGGGCTGCCATTGTTTCCTTACAATTAATTGTTGGTCTAAAGCTACAACCTGAGGATGTAAAAACTAATTACTTTTTTTGAATAGTACAAAGTTTTGAAGGCGGCTTTCTCTGTTCAATGCAATTGTTACATATGGTGTTTTACAAAGCTAGGCTTGATTTGTCCTTTCGACCATCTGTTATAAGACTTTTTATCTATTTATTATATCAATTACCCGTGTTCAAATATGTTATCGTAATCTTCAAGCATTCTATTGGAAAATTTATCAAACAAATAACGATGTTTTCCATCAGCAGATTTCTCAATTACTCCTAATGAAGAGGCACACACTAGACCCGTCGTTTACTTTGCATGGTGTCAAATGTGCCTTCCTCTGTCCTACCTTGATTTTCTCTAAATTAAGTTTACTTGTTTATGCATGGTTCCATGAATCATTTGATGAGTTATTCCGTTCCCACTCAGCCCACTTTCTCCGACCACAAATATCATCAAACAATGCTAGGTCATGGCACCATCTACGTGCACACCTGACAACTTCCCATGCCTACCCAACATCGTTGTTGGTCGGAAGGTACCACTTTTCCTCCTGCCTATTCCACATCCAACGAAAGACGTTTTCTTTCCAGGCATCATCAACCATGTGGATGACGACGGCAACGACATATGCATCGGTGCGGTTGCTGCCAAGCAAAGTGGTGCTGTGAAACCAAAAGGCGAAAGGTTTTAGCAAATATTTGCAAAATAAATTTCCGACAATGCAATGACAAAGATATAAATTAATTAAAATTTTCATATTTTCCACTTTCTCGGAGAGAATTCAAATTGAATTCAACTTCGAGCCGCATCCCCTTCCGGTTCACATGGCAAGACACAATTTCCCTTTCCGCATCCTGCGACCCCACATCGTCCATCGAGGACACGATGGTAGGAGAAGATGGTTCAAAATACATGAATGTTTGGAGTGGGATGTCGCTTTCTATAAGTAGTCCAAATCTGAGATAAACTGTTAACAAAGATGTTTAAGTATTATATTTGCTGTTAACCAGCATTACTGCAGCACTCATTCCAAGATAACTTGTAGAAATTGATTCAATTTTTCAATACAATCAACAAATAAACACTGTTACAGTTTAAAATTGAGGTGTGAAACCATTTGCACAAAGAGTTCCACTTTGAAAATTTTTACTAGAACTCTCAATCAATTTCATAGCAATTAACAAGAATTTTCGTACGAAAATTAAATCCGTTAGCATAAATTTGACTAGCGGAAATGTCTAATAGGACCCGTTGTAGTCCTAATGATTCGACATCCTAGTTTGATTGTACGCTCTTTCGAGCGATTTAAAAAAAAATCCAAAATGCGTTTCTCTCGAACTAGAATAAACTCATAGATTCGCGTTAAAAACAATAAAAACGTAGTAAACACCCAAAGTGTTATTTTGAACCACTCTCTCCTGCCCAATGCTAGAACTTACAGAACAGGGAATCACGTCGGCTTGAGGAACACATTTTCACTTACTTAGACTGATACTCACGTTCCCTAACAAACACATGTTCTATAGCCCTCTGCCGTACATATATTCCTCCCTGGTTCTCATTTATTAGTACGAGGAGGTATGTGTATGATGCAATGACAAGAAGAATTGAGCTTCATTTTCTTTAAAATATTTGTACTCACAGAGTGCCTCACTGTCTTTGGCATTCTTCACAAGACTGCGTTGCTCTCTGCCGAGGAGGTGACTGGTGCCTGATGATGTGTGTGGAAAGCCTTGATTCATTTGACTTAAGATGTCACGTTTCCTCACAATGACTATCCCACATAATGGAAGAAAGTGAAGAAGATGTCGTGCCAGCCTCGAAAGGACTATCTTCTACACGTTATTATCCCTAATAATGGAAGCCTAGTGTTATTGAAACTTACTTGTGCTAATATTTGTTGATACGTCACTCTTCCAAGTGGGTTCGATTGAATTAGCAGTTAAAGTGGAAGCTAGATGGATGAGGACCATAATCATCTGGTAATGAAACGATAACAAGCATTTGTCGGTAATTGGGGATCTCATTGCTTTTAACAAGATGTCTATTGAATGATATAAAGAGGACATCATAAAATTCTTTATAGTGTGCATATCACACACAAATATTCATCATTTTCAACAACCCAAGCAACACACATGTTATATAAAAGTTACGACAGCGCAAGTTTTGGTTGAAGTTTATTTTACGTTATTTCAACACAATGTTAGAATTACGTAAAATAAACTTCTATACAACCAAAACTTGCGCTGTCGTAACTCTATAATAACATGTGTGTTGCTTGGGAAAAGAGGCAATTAACTTATCTTATCTGTTAGGCTGGTCCACTTCTTCAAAAATATTCCAAGGATTCTCCAGTATCTTTTGAGAGTTGAGACTGCTCAGTTGGAGCCATTACCCTCGTGTCTTGGCCATAAGGGCCCTGTGGGCATCACCCCGCGGGTTCATATTCGCACTATGGCATGACCCTTTTTGTATTTTTCCTGCCCTTTCGCGAAAACCATTGTGCAACCCGCTCCTCATCTTTACGTGCACGCTGCATCCGTAGATATGTGCCGCAACAATCATGGGAATCTTCTCACGAGCGAGCGTGAGGTGGTCGAGAGGTGGTGGTAGCATTACGATGAGCCCCTCATTGGCGACGTTGCATGCACCAAAGGTGGCGTGGTAACAGATCTAGGAGTATGTGCGAAGGACGAAAGATTTTCGGCCCCCTAACCTCCAAGAGATTGAGGAGGAGGTTGGTCGGTTGAAAAACAACAAAGCGGCTGGATCAGATCAACTACCAAGCGGCGGAGAAGCACTGGTGAGAGCACAACTCTGGATCATTACCAAGATTTTGGAGGAGGAAGTATTACCGGAGGAATGGATGGAAGATATCGTGTGTCCCATTTACAAAAAGGCCGACAAGTTGGATTGCGGAAACTATCGCGTGATCACACTACTGAGCGCTGCATACAAGATACTCTCTCAAATTTTGTGCCGCCGTCTATCACCGATTGCGAGACAGTTCATGGAGCAATTGGCGATTAAAAGTAGAGGTTATGTCGTGAAAATTTGGAAGTTTGAAAGGGAAATACCAGTTCCCCATCAGTTTAATCATCAATTTTTTGGTAAATTTATCGATAAAATGAATTTTTCTACCCCGATCCCACATTAAATTTTATCTGGAACGACTCGATCACTAAAATACGAAATGGGATTTCACTAAACTTAACCTCACTTTAGGAGGCCAATATCAAACTGGTTTTATGGGTGAACGCGCTACAACGGACCAGATGTTCGCCATCTACCAGGTGTTGCAGAAATGCCGCGAATACAACGTGCCCACACGTCACTTGTTCATCAATTTTAAATCGGCGTATAGTACAATCGATCGAGACCAGTCATGGCAGATTATGCACGAATACGGATTCTTGAATAAACTGATACGATTGATCATGGTGACGATGGGTCGAATGATGTGCGTAGTCCGAGTATCAGGGACACTCTCGAGTCCCTTCGAATCTCGCAGAAGGTTACGGTTAGGTGTTTTTTTAACATTGCTTTGGAGGGTGTAATAAAGAGAGCGGGGATAGACACGAGTGGAACGATTATCACAAAGTCCATTCAGCTGCTTGGTTTCGCTGATGATATTGATATTACAGCTCACAAATTTGCGACGATGGCGGAAACGTACATCCGACTGAAGAATGAAGCCAGGCGAATCGGATTAGTCATTAATGTGCATGATGACAACGGGCTCCAGGGAGGAATTTTCGCCCCCTTCCACCCCGAATTTCTACCAGTCAGCGCTTGAAAATTGAAGCGTTTTACCGCAGACGAATCAAAATTTGCTCTTCTTTGACTGGCGCTTTTCAAAGCGGTAGCAATATGCCTTCATTGGCTAGCATGCTTCAGAAGCAAGTGGGAGCGGGAGCAATAAAAAATACGAGTGAGAGTGAGGGACGACGATTCAGCGCCGTGCGGCTCTCTGAATCTCTCTCTTCGCCGGTGTATACGGCAATGAATATACTTGATTTTTATCTCGTTATTACAGTGCAAATGACATAAACTCGAATTAAATCCATTATGATAGTCACGTCCATCATTCTCTTATGTACAAATTGATTGTTTTTACAAGTTTTGAGCAAAACATAAATCCACTGAATCATTTACGCATCTTCAGCCTCACCGCAGCAAGTGAGAAATAATCGTTACCAGTCGATATGCTTCACCAGCCAACCGACCGATGAGGAATAGTGGTCGCGGTTGGTTCGGTTTCTCTTTGCTCCCTGTGCGTGTTCGTTCGTAGGGGTGGTTGGCGCTGATGACTGATCGTACCATTCATATTCACTGAATTTCAAGCACTGCTACCAGTTGAAGAATTCTTGTACTTGGGCTCACTGGTGACCGCCGACAACGACACCAGCAAAGACACATTGTGGCTGGAAATCGAGTTTAGTTTGGACTCAGCTCACTGGCGTAGCCACGGGGGGGGGGGGGTGAGGTTGTTCAGTGTTAACCCCCCCCCCCCCACCCCCCCCCCCCCCAGAGCCATTTTCAATCTACGAATACAATTGCTCATTACTGTTTACAAAATGTAAGTGTCAAATCAAAAAAGGTATCATTGAAGGTTGAAAACCCCTCCCAGAGACAATTTCTGGCTACGCCACTCTCCGCAGAACTCTACGATCGAACAAAGTTCGCCGTCACACGAATTTAACTATCTACAAAACGCTGACCAGTAGTCCTCTATGGACACGAAGCATGGACTCTATGTGCAGAGGACCAACGCGCCCATGGAGTTTTCGAACGAAAGATTTTGCGTACCATCTACGGTGGAGTGCAGATGGAAGACGGGACTTGGAGAAGGTGAATGAACCACGAACTACATCAGTTGCTGAGAGAACCAACCATCGTCCACGCTGCGAAAATCGGGCAGGATACCAACCCGATTAAAATGGTTCTCGAGAGTAATCCGACCGGTACAAGAAGACGTGGTGCACAGCGAGCGAGGTGGGTCGATCAACTGGAGGACGATTTGCGGACCCTTCGCAGAGTGCGGAACTGGAGATATTCAGCCATTGACCGAGTAGAATGGAGACGACTCCTACAGGGGATGGCCAAAATGTTTGGGATAGGCAACTTTTTTTCTCTCACAAAAAAAATCAACATGCTATAACTTTTCGTAGACTTTTCGTAGAGCGCATCAAAATATCTCAATTTTTGACTGTTTATCAACCTGTTATATGTGCATCACTGGTACAAATTTGTGCTCGATTGATTAAACTTTCGCAAAGTTATAACCGTTCGAGTGAAACACTATTTTTTAGACAACTCATTTTTGAGCTGTCATATCTCGGAAACCAGTGAACCGAATTGAATGAAATTTTGAACGTACACTAACAATATACAGATGCTTCACAAACTATTAAAACATAGATAGTTTTTGAACGTTGAAAAAAGTTATCATGGGTTGACAATATTTGGATTTTTCACAAAAAAAGGTAATTTTTTTACGTCAATGTCAATAAATTTTAGTGTTGATGTCAAAAGATTTTCTACTTCTGTTCTCAAGTTATATCTAATCAGATATATTAGAGCCTATTTAGATTGAAGAAAGAACACATTTAGTAATTTTTGTGTGGTATTGTAAAATTGACTTATTTTCCTCTATATGGGTAAAAATTTCAACCCGGTATAACATAATTCGTCGTGAGAAAATATTACATTTTATAACGTTGTATTAAGTATCAATATATTGTTCATAAACGTTAAAAAATTCATTCAATTCGGTCCACTGGTTTCCGAGATATGACAGCTCAAAAATGAGTTGTCTAAAAAATAGTGTTTACCCGAACGGTTCTAACTTCGCGAAAAATTATTCAATCGAGCCCAATTTTGTACCAATCATGCACATATAACAGGTTGATAAACAGTCAAAATTTGAGATTTTTTGATGCACTCTATGAAAAGTTACAGCATGTTGAATTTTTTTGTGGGAGAAAAAAAGTTGCCTATCCCAAACATTTTGGCCACCCCCTGTATGTACAGCGGCGGACACTCAGGTCTGACCGGAATTAGAATTATCTTCCTATTCCTACAGTGCCACCGCATGCACGTGAGAGCGCCGTTACCAATTGGTCACTAGTAAAATACCTCGTCATTAAAGTATGATATCTCCCATCTGCGAGGGCTTGGATTTGGTCTAGTCGCCACTACCCTCTGCCCACTGTTTGCTTTTATTCTATTCGATACTGTAGCGAACCACCAGGTGGTCCCTGTGAGTGTAGTACGAACTACTTGTTATACCTGTCCGGTCAAAGGTACTGATAATACTGACATTAGTCAGATCGATATCGAGCATGATCAGTACATCTAGCAGGATCTGACCCCGCTAGTTCGTAAAATCGCTTCCTTATTCCACGCCTCAGGCATTGAAGTCACTCACTATTACCATCGGCCTTCGCCCTGCCAGCTCGACCGACATACAGTCTGCGTGAACTCCTCGATCGACCGTGGAGGCGCATAGCAGCTACAGAATGAGACCCTGTTTACTTTGGCGATCACGAAACCAACTCCTGGGCGGGATACTCACCCGTTATCCATACCGCTGATATTTTGGGCTATCCACGACGTTCGTGCAACCTTGTACCTAATGGCCGTGCACAAGGGAGGGGGTTTGAAGGTTAAACTACTCCCATTGCCGATGTTCCTAACACCAGGCGCCCCACCGCTTTTTGCCAAAACTAGGAAAACCCCCTCCCTTATCGCCTTTTCTGTGCACGGGCCTGACCTTCATTTCCACTGCACTGGCACTTCACTTCACTTACTCCTGTCAGGGCCCTTACATTCCTACGACTGGTGCTCCGATTCAAGACCCTTGTATCAAGCCTCCGGTGGTGGATCATGTATGCCCAGCGAACATACCGGTCAGTTCAGCTTGACTTTCTCTACTTTGTCCGCTACTTGCGGTTCACTTAGGGTTTCTTGACGAGCTGCTTTCATCCGGGGAGCATGAAACTTTTTCTGGTTCCCCCTTTCTTGCTGAGCATGTTTCTCGGTCATGACGTGAGTCTATCTGTTTGTCAGACTTGTGGCAAGAGTGGCTTCTTTATCTGTCTTAAGAACTGGCAACTGCGCTTGGACAATTCATCCATGAGCTCATCATCAGCCCTGATCTTTAACTTGGTCCAATTCCTGGCCTACAACCGAATTCTTTTTGTTACAGAATTTCTTGAGCAGAGATACTTTTGAGGTAAGCGTTGCGTTTTTGTATAGTCTTTCAGCAACTCCCTGGTCTCCCTCGCCGTTTTGGATTCTTAATATAGCTATATAGACGTCTAACTGGCTGTCCTCCAGCAAAAGCTCAATTGTCGCACGTGTTGGTTGATAGTCTGGTCACTGTCCCAAGCTTATTTAGCTGCTAGAGGTCCTGCAGCTGGTTGCGGCCGTCTTCCGGTTGCGACCCGCCAAGAACCTCCTGGATGGATAGGAATTTCACCTTCGTTTTCCAGGTCGTGTACTTCGTTCCGTTGAACTTGATGGTGCCCAAACGTTTCATTCCGCTGCACTTCCGTGCGTGGCACAAATTTCTCAAATGGAGGAGAACGTGCCTCTGGGGCCGACCTATTGATACCTGTGGGAATCTATCCACGAAGCGATGAGTACGACAGCTCGGGAGGTGATAGGCACCGCTTAAAGACGACCAAATAATGGGTGGTTCGACGAAAAGTGCCAAAGGTTCCCGAGCAGGAACGAATAACTGACACATAACTGCAGCATACCAAAGTCAGGTATCATACCAAGACGAGGTATTGGTCGGTTACCCAGGTATTGAAAATAGCATATTTTGGTATTTTGTAGGTAGGGTAATTGTTCCCATCGTTGCGGTAGTACCTATTGTTGCGGTAATGGCAATTGAGCACTTTTTCGACTGAAATGTTACCAAAAGGTATTTTTAATAGATGTATGGTGCTTAAATTATGAGATTGCACCATTTGTTTGCTTAAGATTTGCCCAAAAACCTATTTTAAAAAAATATTTTCATGAATGTGTTTGCTGCTGTGTTCCTATTGTTGCGGTAGTGTTCCTAATGTTGCGGTATCCCATATGATTTCAATGGGATACCGCAACAATAGGAACAAAATACCGCAACATTAGGAACACATACCGCAACATTAGGAACACAATGATCTTTCAGATAAAAACGAATAAAATGCTCATAACAACATCAAAGTGGCAATATTTCGTTATTTTCCCGTAGATTAAGGATGGATTTTATTATTTTCAATTCAATCCATGTAAAAAGTTTGCTTGGGGCGATACAATTGTGGTTTAAACATGAACCCAGCGCTTAACTCCTCCATGATCGGATCAATTACCCTATTGATGAAATACCTCAACGAGTTATTGGTTTAGTGTTGAGGACTGCTTGAGGTATTATTCAGTTATGGAAGAATCCATATTTGTATGGAAGAACCGCCGATTATTATTGAGGTATTACCATACCTGATGTCATTATTCACGTGTTATGTACAGAATACACACCAGTTATTATTTTAGGTATTTTACCTCTTATGCAGGGCTTCTTAATACCTCATTCAGGTTGTAGGTATTCGGTTTTCCATACCTGAGTTTGTTATTCTTCAGCTATTTTCTCCTGCTCGGGGTAACGGACGAGAAAAATATTGTCAGAATCCGGATGCTGGTGTCGGAGACCCGGCAGAGCAGGGAGCAATATTGGGAAGCAAGAGTAGCTGAAAAACTAGTCAACCGCAAAAGGAAAAGAGAGCATGTGGAAAATGTGATTGCTCAGGCGCAAGAGAGAGTGCAACAGAATGATATGCGGAGGTTTTACGAAACTGCTAATGGCGTGCGGAGAAAAATTGCGCCTTCACTCGCCATCTGCAACGACCATGATGAAAACTTGCTGATATATAAACAATTATGGCTGATAGGAGGAGAGAAGAAAAGTGGTGGGAATGGAAGAGCGATAGAATTCAAATCGACGACGACGGACAAGCTGTGGAACCTCCAATGCTAGCCGAGGTCAACACACCCAATGTAGCTATCAACAAGGCTGCTGGGAAGGACGAACTCTCGACCGACCTTCTCATGCACGGTAAGTGAGCAGCTGAATCAACTCTTACAACGTATTACAGTACTTCCCTAACTTTACGCCGGGGCTCTCTGGATGGCTGATGTTGTAGACGAATTTTCTTAACTTGGTATTCTAGTGACGTGTAATAACGATGTTACCCGCGAGGAGAGAAGATGGATTGCGGCTGCGAAATAGGCCTTTTTCGATCTGCGAAACCAGTTGTAGTCCCGTAGGCTTCAAATGTTGACAAAACTTGCGTTCTACAAAACTGTCATTCTTCCGGTTGTTTTATACGGCCATGAATCGTAGAGATAAATTGATGTCATGAAATCAGCGACACACCTTATATACGTATGAAGCATGGGTTTTACAGAAACAGCAGAACGATGACTCGGTGTCTTCACTTTTCTGTGTACAATCTACGTTTCCAGCTAATTGATTGATTGATACGCGGCGAGTACCCAGTATAATTCCACTCTCCCACTCTTCGTTAAGTATCTAGACGCCATAATCAAGGGTCCGATTGTGAAGGCAAATGGGCCAAACCGGGCAGCACCCGGGCAAACATTTCCACATCTCTGCGGTGGTACACGACGTGTAGGCAGAGTTGCTGGTTGACGAACAACAGTTGCGGGGGACGACGACGACGATTCTACCGAGAAGTAAACGGGCGAGCAGATTTGAACTTCTCCTGTTTGCCATTTTCCGTATAGGTACTTACTACTGAGTCGAGGCTGAGATGCTCTTATGATGTTTCGTTGAGTGGAATTGAGGCCAACTAAAGTGGCTTTGGAGCGTAAAATGTGCGAACCTAGGGGCGAGCGGCAGCAAAAACGCATGACTATCAACGAGAACGGAGCAAGGAAACTCGATGGCTGACGACGAAGCGGAGACGTACACTTTCTAAATTAGCGCACTCGAGTGCTAATGAGAAATGTATCCCTGGAGGAAAATGAAAGGATTATCTTTAATTAGTCAGATTATCATTTTCCATTAATTACTTCGATTGATCGTGGGGAAGCATTTTGTTGTGCAGTTCGATCTGTGTACGGAAGGAATCGATACCGGAGGGAGACCATTGTGCGGGTGAATTAGATGGAATGCATTTATTTTCCGAAAGGAAAAGTATTGTTTGCGATTGCTACATTTTTTATCTACCTTGTTTTGTTAATCCAACTGTTTTGCACTGATTGAGCGGACGGTGGTCGCCGTAAGATATTTTTAATGGGAAATGAATACGACTAACAAGCCAAAGGGGACCTAAGGCCATCCCAGAGGGTCAAGCTCATTAGACAATATATACCATGCATGGAAACCAGCTGCGCCACACAACGCAGCAGTTCACGGGAGTTTGTTAGAAAGATTGGTACGTATGTATAGCTATATGCGAATGAAAACGAGTGAGTTGAAGAGGTCAGAGGGAAGAATCGCCACAAGCTCCTGACTAATGAAGCCGTTGCGTTGGTTGAGTGGATGGTGGATGGTTAGTAGTACAGCAAAAACCATTATATGTTAGTTGGCGTAATCGCCAATGCAATAATGGTTTGGTTTACTTGCCATAATCTATCCGTCTCAATTCAGCCGTTGTTGAGAGAGTACTGTCTCAAGACAGTAACGAGACATGGACGTGGTATGTCAGAAAAAAGTCGTAGGAGTTGTAAATTCCTTGAGAGCATAATCATTCTGAATCACCCGCAAACAGATCATCCAGTAATGATGAATACCACGAAACTTGCATTGTTTTAAAGTTAAAGTTTAATGCAACTGTACATTATAAACTTCTTGTCTGGTTTCTATAACCCCAGATATTTGGGTGCAGATCCTGCTCCACTTTCAGTTTCTCCGTTCCAACAACCCGACCTTTGCTGCTTCTAGTTTTTTTTGGGGGGGTAAACCACTCTGTCACCTTTCCAAAAGTTCTGCCGATGATATCCATGTTATGGATGAAGAGAGTTCGACTGTAGCGATCTATAGAGCTACTAATTTCGCCACTGCAGTCTTTGAGAATAAGACAGATCGATGAAGTACTAGATTTGTAGTAATGAGCTTATGGTGAGAAGGTCAATTCTCCGTTTCTGCAATGAAATGGTGCAAAAAGCGTGGGTATTCCTTGCCAAATTTGATGCTGTTTGTGCAAAACTTTGGGCAACAGTGTTGTAGTTTTCTCCATTTCTTGCAACACAAACAACATAGTTATCCAAAGTTTTGCTCAAACAGCATCAAATTAGACAAGGAATCATAATACCCACGCTTTTTGCGCTATTTCAATGCAAAAACGGAGAATTGACCTTCTCACCATACTAAAATTCAGCTCATTACTACAAATCTAGTACTACACCGAACGTGCTCCATTAAAACGAAAATTTTAGATTTTTCCCAACTGTTCGACTCGTGTTAGATCTCATCATATTTGTAGTATTTTCCCACCAAATACGGCCACAGTGTAGAATTATCTTTCAGTAAAAGGTGATCGACCTTACCATAATAACCTTTAGTAATCATCTTTAGACAATTAGCCAATACTTGCCATTATTCAGTGTTATCCTATATAAGACATTATCGTACTCCATTCCAGTTAATAACCGTTTAATAGTTACCCAGTTTGTTGCATAGTGTTTTGTATCAGTTCGTCATTGAAAAAAAATATCAGAGAAGCTGAACAATAAATCAGTGTTCTTAATGAAGAATAAGTGTACCAGTTTTACCGTCGAATAAATGTTGTAAACGTTCAGAACATTATGCATTCATTGCCTTATCAGTTTTCATTAGCACCGCGAATATGATCGTTCAGTAACCGACAGATTCCGACTACCAAATACGCTATTAAAATTTGAGAATATTTGGTGCACTTTTCGAAAACTTATCGCTTGCTCATTTTATTTTTTGAAAAGTGAACATTTTGCCTGTGCAGGACTTATAAGTTAGTCAAATAAAACTGCACTATTTTATGATGACCTCGAATCGGGAGATGGAGTGAAATAAATATGTGTACGGTCTTAGTTCAGGAGAATAAGCAAATCTGAACTCTCAATTATGAGACGATAACCAATAATTTGATTAGGTATTTACGTAGTCTTGCAATCACTACTTTCGTCCTTCTCTCCGTCTTCCAACTGCGGTTCCGAAGAACACAGGTTGAAAGGTTTGGCAGCACATCAATGTAAATTTGCCTGCGATCATTATTGAAATTATACGATACCGCGCGAAATTAATCGGGGAAACAACAAGCCATAGGCAATGCATGGAGTGGGCAAATTTCTACCCCGCGGCGAGGTCCTGCCTTTGCTACAATGTTGCCGGCGAACACGAAAGCGCACTGCATAATTGGATGCAATTCGAAATGCTTCCATCCAGGATCGTTTGCGATGTGCGGTGTCTGTTAATTAATTATATCTTGGCTCTGGGAAGCTTACATGTGTGGTTGATGATGGTGATGGGTCTTCAGTACATTTTCTTCTTCTTCTTTTTCGGACGTTGCGAATCAACGCGGACGGAAACTGCTTTTAGTGTTCTATTCCTCCAAAGGTATTGACTGAGAGCTTTTTTGCTTTGTATATCGTGTTGTGAGGCTTTGCGTGATTAGTTATCAATAATTTAAAACTACTCACATTTCAAAAACAGCAATATAGTAGTAGTATACACTATCCGCCATAAATATGGAATCGCATATTGCAACACTCATACTGAATATTGCAGCACCCAAAAAAGTTTGGCATCACCCTAAAATGTGCATATTTCAGGTCTTTGAGGCACAAATTATTTATGACCCCCCTAATTCTCTTTCAAAATGCAACTCTTACCCACAACTTAATTGGTTCTAGGTTTACTCTATTTTTCCTCCTTATTTTGGGTGATGCCAAACTTTTTGGGTGCTGCAATACTGAGTATTGCAACGATTCCATATTATTGGCGGGTAGTGTATATATTAGAGTGGGTCAACGTTGTATGGAGAAACTTTAAATTTGACCGTATCAACCCGGAACAAAGCTTTTTCAATCTATATTAGCGCCCAAAACAACTGTGAAAAATTTGGGAGCGATTGGTTGCGTCCCCGTATTCCGCATTGCGATTGAAATTTGTATGCAAATTAGTATGGGAAATCGTACTTTTTTGCATTTTACTCATAAGTTGTATTATTTTGTCTAATACCATAAAACTAATGACGTCAAAGTATAGCCTAGGATATGCCAAAAAACTTTGCCGAAGACCGCGAAGTGATCCGACACTTGTGATTCGCCTGGTAACTTAGGCCAAAAATTGAGATTTTATTATTGATGTTATTTCTTTACATGTTAAACGTTAAGCACCACCGGGCAAACTGTACGTTATAACTTTTTTCACAAATGTCGGACCACTTTGCAGTCTTCGGCAAAGTTGTTCGGCATATCCTAGGCTATTCTTCAACGTCATTAGTTAGATTGTTTTAGACGAAAAATTTTAAGCAAGCAACCAATCGCTCCTAAATTTTGCAGTTGTTTTGGACGCTAAAAGGCAGTGGCGATTCTCTAACCTCAAATCTACCTGTTCAACGAATGTAAGTTCTTGAATTATCTTAACAAATTGGCTTGTAATTTGTAGAAAATGACGAGAATAGTAGTTTCCGTTTATTTTCAATTTGATCCTGGTTCTGTACTCTTCGCCAACACAAGTTTTAGGGTCGTTGAACAGGTAAAAAGTGAGGTTACGAGACGCCACTGCTAAAAGGAATCGAAAAAGCTTTGTTCCAAAAAATCGACTTTACTGACCCAGTCTAGATATTAGTAATATTTAGTTTTCCATTTGATCTTGAATTTGTTTACATACTACCAAGTGCTAAAATTTCAGAATTTTAACACTGCTTGATGAAAAATCACAAAACTCGTTCGAGTAGGGTAACCTGGGGTAATACGCACCCTCGGGGCAAAACGCCCTCACGCTATTACATTATATAAGTGAAGTTCCATCAGACGCAAGCAAACTAGACGTAAAATTGAGCCGGACAAGCCCAAGAAAGCAAAGAATATTCGAATTAAAAGCGTGGAAAACGAAGATTTTCCACATTTGGAAAGATTGTCTAATTTGGAGCGCACGCAATTTAAGCAATTGCGCGCTGATTATATGGAATCAAATTAATAACTACCATCCGCCTCCTACACCTTCCATTAGCTGCCGTAAATAGTAAGATGGAGCCGCCTGGTATTTCATTAAAATTCAAAGCGGAAAATGCCAGAGATCGTATTGCCCCACCTCATGGTGCGATTTGCCCCCAACAGTTTTTCAGCACTCAAAATGAAACACTTTTTTAAATTGTTAATTTTATTCGATAAAATTGATATCACGTGGACCAAAAGTTGGCGTCTCTTAGTCAAACAGGTAAACTAACTTTCAAAACGTAAGACACCCATAAAATCATCTTAATCTTAGCTATAGGGCCACGCTTGCTTAGGGGGTGCATATTACCCCACCTTCCCCTATGTTTATTCGGTGCTTAAAAAAACAACCGTTTACGGAATTGGCACAATATGATGTCAAAATTCATTTAAGTACAATTGATAATTCAGCAAGTAATTCAGTGTTGTCTACTCATACACTGAAAATCAATACCTTTATAAAACAATTTGAGGAAAAGTATGCAATACTCTTTTAGAAACGTTAAAAGTCAAGATAGAGTTAAACAATGTATTCACGGCTTTCGCTATGCTCAATAGTCATCCTTCTACTTAGAAAAATACTCTGGATAAAAAGAAAATCGGGTTAAGTACTATTCCTTTTAATTCCACTGAGAATTTGCATCCTTTCACAGATACGAATTTCGACCTCAACTGGCCATTTTGTATGAAAATCGGCGTTTGTCCGATCAATTACACAGCGCAACATTTTTTTTGTCTTAAGAGCAAACTTATGTGTCTCTGAAGATTTTGAGCCGCTGAATGCGAATCTGGGCTCAGATTTGCTCCAGCACGTCACAATTTTGAGCTGTACCTCAATTTATAGGGCAAACTATGCAATTTTGGGCTTTTTTGACTGCAAGTCATTAAGCATGAAAAGACATTTTTTAAGCAATTAAAGGATAAATTGGTCAATTACCTTCTAAATTAATGACTCATGCAGAATATTCAGATCAAATTTGATAGATTTATGCAGTTTATGTCAGTATGTAAACTTGCATGCAACTTTTGGAGGGTGACTTGTATGGGAAATATCGTACCTGACATAAATCGCTTAAAACTATCAAATTCGGTTTAGTAAAACGAAATTTTTTGCATGAGTCGTTAATTTAAAAGTTAATTTATTAATTTATCCTTTGATTGGTTAAAAAAATATTTCCATTCTTAATGGATGGAGTCAAAAAAGCCCAAAATCGCTTATTTTGCCCTATATATTGAGGTATAGCTCAAAATTGTGACGTGCTAAAGCAAATCTGAGCCCGGATTCGGATTCAGCGGCCCCAAATCTGTCAGAGTCACATAAATTTACTCTTGAGACAGACTAAAAGCTATTTTTTGTTAAGCTGTGTTATGCACCACAGTGTATATATGCTTTTAAAAAAATATGTGTGTTTTTCGGTATTTCTCTCAACAAAAGCCCCTCTTCTACGCAAAAACGGCTACGCTCAAAAATGTGTTCGGCCTGCTCATTTTTAGAATACATCCATGCCGCACAATGACTGTGTTGGAAACACACATTTTTTTTTTAAATTGCTCGTCCGCTCACATGAGCATGTATTTTGCAATAATTTCGACATGGTAACCTCACTGGGTTTATAAACCACCTTCAAATACCGAAAAATATTGATATTTTGCAAAAATGTGAGCGTACGAGCAATTTTAAAAAATGTGTGTTTCCAACACAGTCCCTGTGCGGCATGGGTGTTACCCAAAAATGAGAGTTTTTATTTTAGAGAGTTTGCCTGCTAAGGCTCACTCCAAGTAACCTAAAGTTTCGCTTGCCAAGACAAAACACATTTTTAAATTTCGCGAAGTTTAAGAGTCTTAAAGCTTTTTTGGTAGGCACCGATTTCAAATTGGTATTTGTAAATACCGTAAAAAAAACGTTGTATTTATATAAACAGTGCGCAAAAGGGACATGATATATAGAACATAAGATAACATTTGATTTTTTTTATATTTTTTTGTTAAACTGTTTCAGCTTACGAAAGATGTCAACATTTTTTAAATTGGTGGTCTGGTAGCTAATACTACTCTACTCTAAAAATCCAAGATGGCGGACGAATTCAATATGATCGACCCAAGTTTGTATAACTGTAAATAGTTGCTTTGATCTTTTCAACAACATTTCATTTAGATGGAAAACCTGAATCTTTTTAGTTTTATCAGTGTAAATGAGCCAACATTAAAAAAAATTGTCAAACATTGAGGGTTCCGAAGAAATTGTTGTAGCTAATGGAAGATTGGAGGACCTATCAATTTAAGCATTCAAATGCAATTTCTTTCATATTTTGGCGAGGATTATCACACAATTACTACTTAAAACATACATACAAAAACAAGGGCTGGTCTTGGCGAGGATTACTCAGAATTCATATTTAACTTTTTCAACCCCTCAAAACCATTATTTGCTTCCACCATCTCCCTGAAACTCTTTTAAGCCTTCCCTAATCACAATTTTCTTAAGTTATATAATATGTTTGCAAGTACATACGATTTAAGTGTAGTTTGTAGTTCCATTTACCTGAAACGATAAAAGAATAAAAAATTAGTAGGTTGCTTGTCTTCATTTTTATCGAAAACTCTGAAATTGATTCTAAGTAAATGATATAATAAAACTTTGCAGATTTTTCTTGTGCGGAATGCGTTGAACAGGACGAACGGAATTTCAACACAACTTGTTCAAAAATCCAGATCACAGCAAGGTTGTGCTGAAATTCGACATATTTTTCACGAAAATTTAGCAATTTGCATTATTGGTTTCTTATGGTTCAACATGATGTGTAGAGTTTGAAATTTGCTTACCTGTTGCCAGCGGGGATGAACCAGCCTCGGGCTGAAAATCCCCATAATAAAGAGCCAATAATAATAATACCTGTTGCCACATGTGCTGTGCATACAAGGAAATGATAGTAATTAACTGTCCATAAATGTACTAGTTTACGTTCCTAGAAGGCCTAGCTACAGACCTATACGTGTACACGATTAAAGTTCTCATTCATCTGCCGCACGTGCTCAACAACTTTCATCAAAAACAGTACTTTTTACATTGGGCGACAATGGTTTGAATCCATAATCTGTGATGATAGCAAACTACAATTATTGTGCATATTATTGCTGCGTAAGATATAGAAATTCTTAATATTAGGTTATTCAACAGATTTGAGCTGTGACCTATCAATTGGCAATACGCAACTAAACGAACGGTCGTCCAATTTCCCTCATCTGCGACTACATATGGAGATGCAGGCATATGTAAACATACACTTGCTCGATGTATTTTGCACCTGAAAGAACCTCCATAGCATTTTTAACAGTCTACAAAGTCTCATCAGCAGCGTGTTTGTGTACACATCAAGTGGTGTTAAGCATCACATTTTCGCGTTACCTCACGCGTATAAGGTACCGTACCCATTCAGCGCTAGCGTAGTGGCGGTGGAAGTAGCGGTTTGTATCCCGCCCAAGGATGGGTGTGGAAGACAAGCGAATCGAATTGAAAATTAGAAGACGAAGTTAATTAAATTAATTAGCAATTTGCGTCATTTGTGTGGAAGATCGTTATTGGTATTATGTACATGGATGTGTGTGTGTCTGTGTGCCGATGTCGTAGGGTTGCTTACAAGCATGGCAAAAACGAGGACGATGACAACGCGGTGCGGTGGATGAAGGTGGAAACGACGATGACAATGAGACGACACAGTGACGAGATGATAGTGACGGCGGCGACGGTGATGACGACATCAGTAACATGGCTGTAGAAAGTTTTGAAAGGGACACTTTGCACAATTGAGCATATATTAGTTAGACGGATACAATTGTTTGAAATTATTTTTTCATTGTGGCTTCCTGAACAGATTAATTTTTTGTATCTTTGAAATGCTTTTGCATGAAACAATTAATAAAGCGACCATCGCATCCAACAATTATTATAGTTTATTGCATTACTAACTGGACTGCGACAAAGTGCGGAATCTCAATCAAAAGTGCGATATTGCATCAAATCGTTCCGGTGTCTTCACCGCACTTATTCGTCACGAGCTAATGAATAAGTACGGTGAAGACACCGGAACGATCTGACGCAAAATCGCACTTTTATTTGAGATTCCGCACTTCATCGTCGCACTTATAACCGCGCAATGCGCAATATTAGAGTTGAAAAATGAAAAATAAAGAGGAATTCTGGCCTTAGGAGATTGATTGCGTTAGTTCAAAAAGTAGTATATGGCAATATTCTTCTCCTTTTTTGTTTGGTGTACTTCCATCGTTACTTTTTGAGAGCTTTCCTTGATCATTTTGCATGTGCATATATGTTGTGACAGGCACAAAGATATCAAATATACAAGTCAGTACGCTTGCCTTCAAGCGTTCGCGCTGTGTACGACGAGCGAGGTTTTTTGGTAGTGTTGTACTCTTTACAACAGCGCGTGTCCTGAAGGGTTAAACGCTGCCACCCACTTTACGCCCACCGCGTTTTCCAGGCTGTCCTCTAAGGGCCGATTTCTTCACCCTGGCTTAAGCGTTAAACCTGGTTTAACTATATGGGTAAGCCTGGCTTTCCGGTTAAGCCAAGGTGAAGAAATCGACCCTAACTAATTTAGTTCTTTTTGTGTATGTGATGAGTAGGGTGGCCCACATTTATATGAAAAACAAAAAAAATGAAAAATGACCTCTTTAATCGGTTGTTTTGGATTCCCAGAAGCTACGTTATAAATTTGACCGAAATCGGGGTGCTCAAAGTGCATGAAGTTTGTATGGGAAAGCGTGGCCAAATGTATGCCGAAATCTCAAGTATTCGATTTTTGTCGCTAGGTGGCGCTGTAAGTATTTAATGATAGAACCCTTTGATATTATTGTAGGTGACTGTATACCAAACAACTTTATCGAAGACTGCAAAGTGATACGACAACTCCCTTCGCTCCCTTTGCCTAGGGTATACCTTTTCTTACAGGCGTCGGATAACTTTGCGGTCTTCGACAAAGTTGTTTGGTATATGGTCATCTAGGGTAAACAGGTATAATATGCCCCCCCTAAGCAGAAATGGCAATATATTTCAAACTTGCGCCTTATTCCATCTATTGTTCACTGCAAATCGTTGTTACTAAAGTTAGTGAAGTGTTGCATGCGAACTTTGCCTTTGGAGAGGTGGCTATGGAAGCTTTGAAACGTTTTTCGAAAACGTTCCAAAATTTGCCTTTTCAAAACAAACGGGGCAATACGCCCCATCAAAAGAAAAACGTCCAGCCCCGTGATAAAACTGTCCCAGGGGATAACTCCACCACATGCTTATCCTAGGAGGGTCTTTCAACAAGTGTTTAACTGCATAAAAGTTGCAAAGTAACACAAGCGAACAGAACTAGCTGCGTTTCCAATGAAGTCAGCTCACAAGAGGTAAAATATTACGCCAAAAGCCTCGATTTCAGACTTTTTGATATTTTTATTGCTTTTCTGTACCAATCCACTAAAGGACCAGCTTGATGGCAATAATTCTTCATTATTTGAGATTTCTAATCAATCACGCATGCGAAAAGCACTTGAATCGCTAGAAAATGAAGAGGGGCGTTTTGCCCCGGTGGGGCGCATTATACCCTTTTACCCTACATTGGATGTAGGGTAAACAGGTATAATTTGCCCCCCCCCCCAAGCAGAAATGGCAATATATCTGAAACTGGTGCCTTATTCCATCTATTGTTCACTGCAAATCGTTGTTACTAAAGTTAATGAAGTGTTGCATGCGAACTTTGCCTTGGAGATGTGGCTATGGAAGCTTTGAAACGTTTTTCGAAAACGTTCCAAAATTTTCCTTTTCAAAACAAACGGGGCAATACGCCCCATCAAAAGAAAAACGTTCAGCTCCGTGATAAAACTGTCCCAGGGGATAATCCCACTACATGCTTATCCTAGGAGGGTCTTTCAACAAGTGTTTAACTGCATAAAAGTTGCAAAGTAACACAAGCGAACAGAACTAGCTTCGTTTACAATGAAGTCAGCTCACAAGAGGTGAAATATTACGCCAAAAGCCTCGATTTCAGAATTTTTGATATTTTTATTGCTTTTCTGTACCAATCCACTAACGGACCAGCTTGATGGCAATAATTCTTCAATATTTAAGAATTCTAATCGATCACGCATGCGAGAAGCGCCTGAATCGCTAGAAAATGAAGAGGGGCGTTTTGCCCCGGTGGGGCGCATTATACCCTTTTACCCTAAGACAGCTGAGAAATTGCGGTGGGCGTAAAGTGGGTGGCAGCGTTTAATAGGAGACTCGACTGCATGCGCCTTTATGGAAGGCTTTCGAGTTTACGCTGTTCGAACAGCATTCATACGCTCGGATGTCAAGTGTTTCAAGAAGTCTATGATCCACCTGATGCACGCCACTGTCCTCCGGCAGCGATGTTGATACTCAGAAAATGGGGAAATGAGACCCGAAGATGGATGAGCTGGAAGGAGGTGTGAGTCCTACGTGCATTTGGGGTGTTCCCGATTGGGGCGAGGGAGTGTTGGCTTCGCGCAAAAAGGGTGGATTTTAATTAACGAGATGAATGTTGGAATTGTAGACGTGGAACTGACTTTTCCAACGGATCCCCCACAGCGGACCTACTATCTACCTGACAGGGCAGCCGACTAGCAGGCAGGCAGGCAGCCGTCGCGTTACGGCGCGCAGGTATACTTTTAGTAATTATAGCGAATCCGTTGGGGCATCCCAATTATGGCATGGTCGTTAGCGAAAGTTTTGTTCGTGCAGTGCTGCGACAAGAACGATGTCAAATGACTATGGTTTGCTATTTGCAGTCGCTGTCACCACAATAATCGGATTGATATCACGGCGATAGTGATCCAACTTTTTAATTAGCAACTTTTCGAATTAAATTTCATCACAACGAAACATAAGCCTCAATTACCACTACACAATGTTGTAATTAATCCTAAACTTGTGTACTAAATATTTCCACTCAGCTGTTTCCGGAGCACCGCCGGGGCAGTGTAGGTAGATACTTGCATACACATCAGGAGAAGATAGAGAGCGCTGCAACTTCTGAAGTCAGCCACCGCTCATTTCAATTAGAGAAACAGAGTTTTGCATTGTTTTATATTTATGTTGTAAGACTCAAAAATTGTGCTGAACTGCAGTTTTACACGACAGTGTTTGTTTGATACACGTGTCGATTACTCTTGAAAGAATGGATTTTAGGAAAAAAATACGGAAGCCACGCAATTTCATGTTTCGTGAACCGGATTTATACGAGTGCTTTCAAGACATAAATTTACTGGTGAAAAATGTAATTTTAACTCTTTTATGACTTGATTGGAAAGAAGTTGCCAACTTTTTTGTCCTGTTTGATTTAATTTGAGTTGTTTGATAATTATTCGCACAATTAAAAATTGTTACATTGAATTCGCTGTATCAAAATTACCTCCAATTGTTGGCTGCGTCCACCGTCGTGTAAAATTATAGGTCGTTATTCTTTCGTTTAAATATAGAATTAAATCAAACGAAAATGATACACAGATAAAAGTTATGAGATTTACACGTCATGTAAACTTCATTTTAGTCATGTGTGATATGATGGTTTATATGATGTATCATGTAAATTTGTGTTATATGCCATGTAAACACTCAGAGTCACGCTGAATTGCATGACTTATAATGGAAGTTTATATTATATTGTATGATTTGCACATGATATATCATGTAAACTTCTATGATATCCCACGCTCCAATGTGCATCATATGTCATAGAATTTCACATTCTTTTTTCGATCTGTGTAGTTATAGGGTCTGAGACCATTTGGGCTGGAGCATCTATTTTAGGCACTTGCTGCTACAACTCAGTCAATTTCGAACTGATTGGTTTGATTTTTGAGACAAGATCAGATACGCACAGTATTCAGCCATGTTCAAAGATTCAAGTCGATCGGTTGGAAATTGTCTGAGTAATAGCAGCAAGTGCCCATAACAAGTCCTCCTGTCCAAATGGTCCCTGACCCTTATTTTTACGTAAGGTGTTGATTTCGATAAATGACTATTACGACCATAGACCATCAGAAAGTGATCCATAAAAAAAGGAAAGAGCCCCCTACACAGCAAAAAAAAGGTTTACGATACACAGATAAACTTCATGATATGATGGTTCATATGATATATCATGTTAATTTGTATTAGGTATATGACATGTGAACACTTTGGGTCATGCTGAATTACATGAAAAATAATGGAAGTTTACATGACATTTACATTATATGGCATGTAAACTTCTGTGATGTCCCACGCTTCAATTGTTTTACAGAATACAGAATTTTACACTCTGTTTTTGATCTGTGTA